>NW_023493659.1:842500-860000 GCF_013265735.2 Oncorhynchus mykiss
CTCATAGGCCAGCGGGTCCAGGAAGGAGAAAACCCCTGGTTTAGACTTCTGGGGCTTCTTGATCATGATGGAGATGCCCAGAGACATGAATGGCTTGGAGAAGTCGATCACCTCCTCTCGGACCAGGGTGATAGTGAGAGGGGCTACGGCTATGTCTGCTTTCTACAGGTGGGGGGGGGGGGGAGAGGGGAGGAGGGGGAGGGGGAGAGGGGAGGAGGAGGAGAGGGGAGGAGGGGGAGAAGGAGGAGAGGGGAGAAGGAGGAGGAGGAGGAGGAGAGGGGGAGAGGGGATAGGGGAGGAGAGGGGATGAGGAGAGGGAAGGAGGGGGAGAGGGGAGGCAGAGAGTTACACTTAGTTCTTGTCTCCTCAGGTTCTAATTTCATAATAACAACAGAGATCAAAGGTCAGAGGTCAGGGTTCTTACCCCGTACACCAGCTCTCCAACCATCCCGTTCCAGATCTTGGTTTCAGCGTCTCGAGCTCCGTACTTTCCATCTCCCACAATCCTTAGCTGGTAGCGTATCCCACAGTGCTTAGCGATCTCTGCTGCCAGGTCGACGCAGTAGCCTTCGTAACGGTCGTTGTCTAGGAACAACTCAGCATTCTTTTTTAGCATCACGTATGGGGCTTCCTGCAAAACACACACACACACACACACACACACACACACACACACACACACACACACACACACACACACACACACACACACACACACACACACACACACACACACACACACACACTTTTACCAGGATGTCTTTAAAGATGACCATATTTTTTGTCATTCGAACAACC
The DNA here is from genome assembly GCF_013265735.2 of Oncorhynchus mykiss. Lineage (NCBI taxonomy): Eukaryota > Metazoa > Chordata > Actinopteri > Salmoniformes > Salmonidae > Oncorhynchus > Oncorhynchus mykiss. Next base: position 843,299 of record NW_023493659.1, read on the forward strand.
ACCCACCACCCACCACCCTTCACCACCCACCACCCACCACCCCTCACCACCCACCACCCTTTACAACCCACCACCCACCACCCTTCACCACCCACCACCCTTCACCACCCACCACCCACCACCCTTCACCACCCACCACCCTTCACCACCCACCACCCTTCACCACCCACCAGCCACCACCCTTCATCACCCACCACCCTACACCACCCACCACCCACCACCCTTCACCACCCACCACCCACCACCCACCACCCTTCACCACCCACCACCCTTCACCACCCACCACCCTTCACCACCCTTCACCACCCACCACCCACCACCCTTCACCACCCACCACCCTTTACCCACCACCCTTCACCCACCACCCACCACCCTTCACCACCTACCACCCATTCACCCACCACCCTTCACCCACCACCCACCACCCTTCACCACCTACCACCCATTCACCACCCACCACCCACCACCCTTCACCACCTACCACCCTTCACCCACCACCCTTCACCCACCACCCACCACCCTTCACCACCTACCACCCATTCACCACCCACCACCCACCACCCTTCACCACCTACCACCCTTCACCACCCACCAGCCACCACCCTTCACCCACCACCTACCATCCTTCACCACCCTTCACCACCCACCAGCCACCACCCTTTACCACCCTCACCACCCACCACCCTTCACCACCCACCACCACCCTCACCACCCACCACCCTTCACCCACCACCCACCACCCTTCACCACCCACCACCCTTCACCACCCACCAGCCACCACCCTTCACCACCCACCACCCTTCACCCACCACCCACCACCCTTCACCACCTACCACCCATTCACCATCCACCAGCCACCACCCTTCACCACCCACCACCCTTCACCACCTACCACCCTTCACCACCCACCAGCCACCACCCTTCACCCACCACCCACCATCCTTCACCACCCTTCACCAGCCACCACCCATCACCAACCACCACCACCCACCACCCACCATCCTTCACCAGCCACCACCCATCACCAACCACCACCACCCACCACCCACCATCCTTTTACCACCCTTCACCAGCCACCACCCATCACCAACCACCACCACCCACCACCCACCATCCTTCACCACCCACCACCCATCACCAACCACCACCACCCACCACCCACCACCCATCACCACCCACCACCCTTTACCCTTCACCACCCACCATCCTTCACCACCCACCACCCATCACCACCCACCACCCTTCACCCTTCACCACCCACCATCCTTCACCACCCACCACCCTTCACCACGTTGTTACCAGGATAGTTGTGACGATAACAGTCTTGTTCTCCATCCCATTAGTGTCGTTGGGGAAGATGTCTAGTTTAGTCACCACCATCTTGTCCACTTCATTCCAGTAGCCAATCTGAAAACACACATATTATGACTAAAAAAAGCTTAGTTTGCTGATAAAGAGCTTGCTTGCTAAGACATATGTACAATCAAATAAATATATGTTATTTCAAAACAGTAATCATAATGCTTTATAACTATAATATAGCTAACGTTAGCTAGCTAATGAGAAGCTGATCTCCGCTGGATGCTTTCACGTTTATCTCTTCTAGGTTTGTTGCACACATATTAGATAGCGACTCGGGTTGACTTCCAAGAGGCTTTAGATACCGACTCGGGTTGACTTCCAGGAGGCTTTAGATACGGACTCGGGTTGACCTCCAGGAGGCTTTAGATACCGACTCGGGTTGACTTCCAAGAGGCTTTAGATACCGACTCGGGTTGACTTCCAGGAGGCTTTAGATAGCGACTCGGGTTGACCTCCAGGAGGCTTTAGATACCGACTCGGGTTGACTTCCAGGAGGCTTTAGATACCGACTCGGGTTGACTTCCAGGAGGCTTTAGATACCGACTCGGGTTGACTTCCAAGAGGCTTTAGATACCGACTCGGGTTGACTTCCAGGAGGCTTTAGATACCGACTCGGGTTGACATCCAGGAGGCTTTAGATACCGACTCGGGTTGACTTCCAAGAGGCTTTAGATACCGACTCGGGTTGACTTCCAAGAGGCTTTAGATACCGACTCGGGTTGACTTCCAAGAGGCTTTAGATACCGACTCGGGTTGACATCCAGGAGGCTTTAGATACCGACTCGGGTTGACTTCCAAGAGGCTTTAGATACCGACTCTTGTTGACTTCCAGGAGGCTTTAGATAGCGACTCGGGTTGACCTCCAGGAGGCTTTAGATACCGACTCGGGTTGACCTCCAGGAGGCTTTAGATACCGACTCGGGTTGACCTCCAGGAGGCTTTAGATAGCGACTCGGGTTGACCTCCAGGAGGCTTTAGATACCGACTCGGGTTGACCTCCAGGAGGCTTTAGATACCGACTCGGGTTGACCTCCAGGAGGCTTTAGATACCGACTCGGGTTGACCTCCAGGAGGCTTTAGATACCGACTCGGGTTGACCTCCAGGAGGCTTTAGATACAGCAGTTTTTTCTGGAATTCAGAGGTACGCTACAACAGGACTTTCTCTTGGTTTAAATTCATTTTTGCAATTCGTTCCAGTCATTGGCAGCAGAGAACTGGAAGGAAAGGCGGCCAAAGTAGGTTTTGGCTTTGGGGGATGACCAGTGAGATATACCTGCTGGAGTGCGTGCTACGGGTGGATGTTGTTATTGTGACCAGTGAGCTGAGATAAGGCGGAGCTTTACCTAGCAAAGACTTATAGTTGAGCATACAGGTCGCAGTGGTGGGTGGTATATGGGGCTTCGGTGACAAAACAGATGGCACTGTGATAGACTGCATCCAACTTGCTGAGTAGAGTGTTGGAGGCTATTTTATAAATTACATCGCAGAAGTCAAGGATCGGTAGGATAGTCAGTTTTACGAGGGAATTTTTGGCAGCATGAGTGAATGATGCTTTGTTGCGGAATAGGAAGCCAATTCTAGATTTAATTTTGGAATGGAGATGCTTAATGTGAATCTGGAAGGAGAGTTTACAGTCTAACCAGACACCTAGGTATTTGTAGTTGTCCACATATTCTAAGTCAGAACCGTCCAGAGTAGTGATGCTAGTCGGGCAGGCGGGTTCGGGCAACAATCGGTTGAATAGCATGCATTTAGTTTTACTAGCATTTAAAAGCAGTTGGAGGCCACGGAAGGAGAGTTGTATGGCATTGAAGCTTGTCTGGAGGTTAGTTAACACAGTGTCCAAAGAAGGGCCAGAAGTATACAGAATGGTGTCGTCTGCGTAGAGGTGGATCAGAGAATCACCAGCAGCAAGAGCGACATCATTGATGTATACAGAGAAGAGAGTTGGCCTGAGAATTGAACCCTGTGGCACCCCCATAGAGACTGCCAGAGGTCCGGACAATGCTGATTGACTGATTGTAAGGAAGTGAATAGGCTGGTGAATGTTAATTGGCTGATTGTAAGGAAGTAAGTGTGCTGGTAAATGCTGATTGGCTGTACCTTAACTGGTCCAGTGTTCTTCAGTTCCATCACGTTGACGGAGTAGTTGACTCTTTTACCATACTGGTCAAACTGGATATTACCTGTCAGCCCATCCACACGCACCTACACACACACACACACACACACACACACACACACACACACACACACACACACACACACACACACCACAAATAACCAGTATTTTACCCCATCCATATAAAACTACACAACACACAAGATCATTGAAGACCCTAAAAACACGCTAAAATCTGTTTCTATGGTAACCTGTTTGAGAGCGCGTTCTATCTCCATCCCCTGAGACCAGGGCACTGCTGGATTGGCCAGACAGTCCCCGTTATTTCCACGACGACTGAAATCGATCCGCTGCTTGGTGAGTGTCCGGAACGCTTCAGTCATAACCTGGACCGCATCATAAGTCAGAGCTGATGTGTACTGGAGAGAGAGAGATAGAGGGATAGCGGGAGAGAGAAATGGAGAGATATTCAGAGATGGAGAGAGAGAGAGAGAGAGAGAGAGAGAGAGAGAGAGAGAGAGAGAGAGAGAGAGGTGGAGAGATGAAGAGATATTGAGAGATGTGGAGAGACAGAGAGAGATAGAGGGATAGAGGGAGAGAGAAAGAGATCGAGAGATGACGATATATTGAAAGATGTGGAGAGAGGGAGAGAGAGAGAGAGATAGAGGGAGAGAGAAATGGAGGGTTATTGAGAGATGTGCTGATATGCTGTTCTAATAACCCATTTATGTGTTCATGCAAGTGACTGATTGAACGAATCCTCACTTCAGTATAGGGTAGGGGTCAAGGGTATGAGATTAGAGGTGGTACTACCCTGATCCTGCTGTCAGCTCCAGGGTTAGGGTAGGGGTCAAGGGTTAGGGTAGGGGTCATGGGTTAGGGTTAGATATTAGAGGTGGTACTCTGATCCTGCTGTCAGCTCCAGGGTTAGGGTCGGGGTCAAGGGTTAGGGTAGGGGTCAAGGGTTAGAGATTAGAGGTGGTACTACCCTGATCCTGCTGTCAGCTCCAGGGTTAGGGTAGGGGTCAAGGGTTAGGGTAGGGGTCATGGGTTAGGGTTAGATATTAGAGGTGGTACTCTGATCCTGCTGTCAGCACCAGGGTTAGGGTAGAGATTAGGGGTTAGAGGTTAGGGGTACTACCCTGATCCTGCTGTCAGCACCAGGGTTAGGGTAGGTGTTAGGGTAGGGTAGGGTTAGAGGTTGGGGGTTAGAGTTTAGGGGTACTACCCTGATCCTGCTGTCAGCACCAGGGTTAGGGTAGGGGTTAGGGTAGGGTAGGGGTTAGGGGTACTACCCTGATCCTGCTGTCAGCACCAGGGTTAGGGTAGGGTAGGGGTTAGGGGTTAGGGGTACTACCCTGATCCTGCTGTCAGCACCAGGGTTAGGGAAGGGTAGGGATTAGGGGTTAGAGGTTAGGAGTACTACCCTGATCCTGCTGTCAGCACCAGGGTACTCTTTCTCCTCCAGTGCTTCCCATCTCTGGTCGAACTTGGAGACGAGTGGCTCCTCAAAGTCAACAATCTGGAAACCTGACACATTGGCTCCCCCATACTGGATCTTAGACAGGTCACCATCAACGAAGCCCTGGACACACACACACACACACACACACACACACACACACACACACACACACACACACACACACACACACACACACACACACACACACACACACAGTTAATAACCTGGTATCCATACTGGATCTTAGACAGGTCACAATCAACGAAGCCCTGGACACACACACACACACAAACACACACACACACACACACACACAGACACTGAGTTAGTACCAAGCTATATGTGATGTCATTACCAGTTATGTAGTAATATGAGAGGTACCAGGGATCATACCAGGTTAGTACCAGGTATCATACTAGGTTAGTACCAGGGATCATACCAGGTTAGTACCAGGGATCATACCAGGTTAGTACCAGGGATCATACCAGGTTAGTACCATGTATCATACCAGGTTAGTACCAGAGATCATACCAGGTTAGTACCAGGTATCATACCAGGTTAGTACCAGAGATCATACCAGGTTAGTACCAGGGATCAAACCAGGTTAGTACCAGGGATCATACCAGGTTAGTACCAGGGATCATACCAGGTTGGTACCAGGGATCATACCAGGTTAGTACCAGGGATCACACCAGGTTAGTACCAGGGATCATACCAGGTGAGTACCAGGCTATATGTGATGTCATTACCAGTTATGTAGTAATATGAGAGGTACCAGGTATCATACCAGGTTAGTACCAGTGATCATACCAGGTTAGTACCAGGTATCATACCAGGTTAGTACCAGGGAACATACCAGGTTAGTACCAGAGATCATACCAGGTTAGTACCAGGGATCATACCAGGTTAGTACCAGGGATCATACCAGGTTAGTACCAGGTATCATAACAGGTTAGTACCAGGGGTCATACCAGGTTAGTACCAGGGATCATACCAGGATAGTACCAGGGATCAAACCAGGTTAGTACAAGGGGTCATACCAGGTTAGTACCAGGGATCATACCAGGTTAGTACCAGGGATCAAACCAAGTTAGTACCAGGGATCATACCAGGTTGGTACCAGGGATCATACCAGGTTAGTACCAGGGATCACACCAGGTTAGTACCAGGGATCATACCAGGTGAGTACCAGGCTATATGTGATGTCATTACCAGTTATGTAGTAATATGAGAGGTACCAGGGATCATACCAGGTTAGTACCAGGGATCATACCAGGCTAGTACCAGGGATCATACCAGGTTAGTACCAGGTATCATACCAGGTTAGTACCAGGGATCATACCAGGTTAGTACCAGGGATCATGCCAGGTTAGTACCAGGTATCATACCAGGTTAGTACCAGGGATCATACCAGGGTAGTACCAGGGATCATACCAGGTTAGTACCAGGGATCATACCAGGTTAGTACTAGGTATCATACCAGGTTAGTACCAGGGATCATACCAGGTTAGTACCAGGGATCATACCAGGGTAGTACCAGGGATCATACCAGGTTAGTACCAGGGATCATACCAGGTTAGTACTAGGTATCATATCAGGTTAGTACCAGGGATCATACCAGGTTAGTACCAGGGATCATACCAGGTTAGTACCAGAGATCATACCAGGTTAGTACCAGGGATCATACCAGGTTAGTACCAGGGATCATACCAGGTTAGTACCAGGGATCACACCAGGTTAGTACCAGGGATCATACCAGGTTAGTACCAGGGATCATACCAGGTTAGTACCAGGGATCAAACCAGGTTAGTACCAGGGGTCATACCAGGTTAGTGCCAGGGATCATACCAGGTTAGTACCAGGTATCATACCAGGTTAGTACCAGGGATCATACCAGGTTGGTACCAGGGATCATACCAGGTTAGTACCAGGGATCACACCAGGTTAGTACCAGGGATCATACCAGGTTAGTACCAGGCTATATGTGCTGTCATTACCAGTTATGTAGTAATATGAGAGGTACCAGGGATCATACCAGGTTAGTACCAGGGATCATACCAGGCTAGTACCAGGGATCATTCCAGGTTAGTACCAGGTATCATACCAGGTTAGTACCAGGGATCATACCAGGTTAGTACCAGGGATCATACCAGGTTAGTACCAGGGATCATACCAGGTTAGTACCAGGGATCATACCAGGTTAGTACCAGGGATCATACCAGGTTAGTACCAGGGATCATACCAGGTTAGTACCAGAGATCATACCAGGTTAGTACCAGGGATCATACCAGGTTAGTACCAGGGATCATACCAGGTTACTACCAGGTATCATACCAGGTTAGTACCAGGTATCATACCAGGTTAGTACCAGGGATCATACCAGGTTAGTACCAGGCTATGTGTGATGTCAGTACAAGTTATATGAAATATGAGAGGTAGCAGGTATCATACCAGGTTAGTACAAGGGGTCATACCAGGTTAGTACCAGGTATCATAGCAGGTTAGTACCAGGGATCATACCATGTTGGTACCAGGGATCACTAACCAGGTTAGTACCAGGCTATGTGTGATGTCAGTACAAGTTATATGAAATATGAGAGGTAGCAGGTATCATACCAGGTTAGTACCAGGGATCATACCAGGTTAGGACCAGGCTATGTGTGATGTCAGTACAAGTTATATGAAATATGAGAGGTAGCAGGTATCATACCAGGTTAGTACCAGGGATCATACCAGGTTAGTACCAGGGATCATACCAGGTTAGTACCAGGGATCAAACCAGGTTAGTACCAGGGGTCATACCAGGTTAGTACCAGGGATCATACCAGGTTAGTACCAGGGATCATACCAGGTTAGTACCAGGAATCATACTAGGTTAGTACCAGGGATCATACCAGGTTAGTACCAGGGATCATACCAGGTTAGTACCAGGGATCAAACCAGGTTAGTACCAGGGGTCATACCAGGTTAGTAGCAGGGATCATACCAGGTTAGTACCAGGTATCATACCAGGTTAGTACCAGGGATCATACCATGTTGGTACCAGGGATCATACCAGGTTAGGACCAGGCTATGTGTGATGTCAGTACAAGTTATATGAAATATGAGAGGTAGCAGGTATCATACCAGGTTAGTACCAGGGATCATACCAGGTTAGTACCAGGTATCATACCAGGTTAGTACCAGGGATCATACCAGGTTAGTACCAGGGATCATACCAGGTTAGTACCAGAGATCATACCAGGTTAGTACCAGGGATCATACCAGGTTAGTACCAGGGATCATACCAGGTTACTACCAGGTATCATACCAGGTTAGTACCAGGTTAGTATAGTACCAGGTATCATACCAGGTTAGTACCAGGGATCATACCAGGTTAGGACCAGGCTATGTGTGATACCAGTACAAGTTATATGAAATATGAGAGGTAGCAGGTATCATACCAGGTTAGGACCAGGCTATGTGTGATGTCAGTACAAGTTATATGAAATATGAGAGGTAGCAGGTATCATACCAGGTTAGGACCAGGCTATGTGTGATGTCAGTACAAGTTATATGAAATATGAGAGGTAGCAAGTATCATACCAGGTTAGGACCAGGCTATGTGTGATGTCAGTACAAGTTATATGAAATATGAGAGGTAGCAGGTATCATACCAGGTTAGCGATGATGTAATGGTATCCTTTAACATGTCGGCCAATGGTGATGACCTGCAGGAACACAAAAAACAATATAATGTAAAACAATATTATATAAAACAATATTATATAAAACAATATCTTATAAAACAATTTATATAAAACATATTATATAAAACAATACCATATTAGGAAGGGATAAACACAGACGTTTTGTACATTACCTATGAAATGGATTAAAGCACACATTTACCATTTCAGAAACGATTATTCAGGAATATCAATCCATATACTCTATCGTAAAACAATGTCACAAATACCCTTACCTTATACTGTACCTAATACAGTCAACAGACAATATTCAATAGAACTCAATGGATCCCAAGAGAACTAAATTGATCCCAATATAATTGAATGGATCCCAATAGAACCCAGTGGATCCCAATAGAACCCAATGGATCCCAATAGAACCCAATGGATCCCTATAGAACCCAATGGATCCCAATAGAACCCAATGGATCCCAATAGAACCCAATGGATCCCAATAGAATCCAATGGATCCCAATAGAACCCAATGGATCCCAATAGAACCCAATGGATCCCAATAGAACCCAATGGATCCCTATAGAACCCAATGGATCCCAATAGAACCCAATGGATCCCTATAGAACCCAATGGATACCTATAGAACCCAATGGATCCCAATAGAACTCAATGGATCTCAATAGAACCCAATGGATCCCAATAGAACCCAATGGATCCCTATAGAACCCAATGGATCCCAATAGAACCCAATGGATCCCAATAGAACCCAATGGATCCCTATAGAACCCAATGGATCCCAATAGAACCCAATGGATCCCAATAGAACCCAATGGATCCCAATAGAACCCAATGGATCCCAATAGAACTCAATGGATCTCAATAGAACCCAATGGATCCCAATAGAACCCAATGGATCCCTATAGAACCCAATGGATACCTATAGAACCCAATGGATCCCTATAGAACCCAATGGATCCCTATAGAACCCAATGGATCCCTATAGAACCCAATGGATCCCAATAGAACCCAATGGATCCCAATAGAACCCAATGGATCCCAATAGAACCCAGTGGATCCCTATAGAACCCAATGGATCCCAATAGAACCCAATGGATCCCTATAGAACCCAATGGATCCCAATAGAACCCAATGGATCCCAATAGAACCCAATATAGGACATCAGTTCAAACAGGTGCAGTTAATACAGGTAATGAGTGGAGAACAGGAGGGCTTCTTAAAGAAAAACTAACAGGTCTGTGAGAGCTGGAATTCTTACTGGTTGGTAGGTGATCATATACTTATGTCATGCAATAAAACGCAAATTAATTCCTTAAAAATCATACAATGTGATTTTCTGGATTTAGATTTAGATGTTTTAGATTCCGTCTCTCACAGTTGAAGTGTACCTATGATGAAAATTACAGACCTCTACATGCTTTGTAAGTAGGAAAACCTGCAAATCGGCAGTGTATCAAATACTTGTTCTCCCCACTAAACATATGATATGAGTAATGTAAGATATGCAAACATGATTAAAGTGGCATTGTTTAAATTCACCCTAAAAGTGGTTTGGATATCACAGCCTACAGTTAGTGAAAAACCCTGCATTCAACCCTCTGTAAATCAGTCAGTTCTTAACGTAAAGACTTGAAACTCAGGATTCTGCAAAAGCCCAATGAGGATATGCGTTTACTTTCAGCTTCCTGTGACAGCCATAGGGGCTGTTTTGAAGAGTTAAAAAGGGCACATCTTTCAAAGATTTCATGTGTGATTAGGCAACCCTCATGAACCGGTACATATTAGAAAATCTGATTTTTATCTGTTTTTTTTTGCCTTTTTGGAAGACTTGTAAATTCCATCTAGGTAATGTTATGTATCAATGTGTAGTCTGAATGTAATATATTTCCAGATTATAGTTGGGGGGCATATAAAGAGCCACATACACGAAGAGCAGCTGTCTCTGACGTTTTTGGGGTAAGATATTGACATCCAGAAAAGTCTTAGCACAAGGCCCAAAATGAAGCCTGACCTAAATTTGAGGTGCTTTTGGGTGACAGTGGCACAATTCAACCACAGGAACGTTCCTGAGGTCCTCCCGATCTGTGCAAGTCTAACCTTGACCGTGTGGAATTAACCCTTGATTGGCCAGTGATTGGGCCTCAATGTAGGCAGCAGCCTTTCTGAGTTAGTGATGGCTGTTTAGCAGTCTGATGGCCTTGAGATAGAAGCTGTTTTTCAGTCCCTCAGTCCCAGCTTTGATGCACCTATACTGACCTCACCTCCTGGATGGTGGTGGGGTGAACAGGAAGTGGCTAATCAACTGAAGAATAAAGAATAGATAGTGAAGGATACAGAATATACATATGAGATGAGTAATACAAGATATGTAAACATTATTAAAGTGGCCTTATTAAAGTGACAAGTGTTCCATTTATTAAAGTGTCCAATGATATATTGTCTGTAGGTAGGCAGCCGACTCTCTGTGCTAGTGGTGGCTGTTTAATAATCTGATGGCCTTGAGATAGAAACTGTTTTTCAATCTCTCTGTCCCAGCTTTGATGCACCTGTACTGACCTCGTCTTCTGGATGGAAGCAGGGTGAACAGGTAGTCAATCAATCAAATTTATTTATAAAGCCCTTCTTACATCAGCCGATGTCACAAAGTGCTGTACAGAAACCCAGGCTAAAACCCCAACAGCAAGCAATGCAGGTGTAGAAGCACGGAGGCTAGGAAAAACTCCCTAGAAAGGCCAGAACCTAGGAAGAAACCTAGAGAGGAACCAGGCTATGAGGGGTGGCCAGTCCTCTTCTGGCTGTGCCGGGTGCAGATGATAACAGAACATGGCCAAGATGTTCAAATGTTCATAAATAACCAGCATGGTCAAATAATAATAATCACAGTAGTTGTCGAGGGTGCAGCAAGTCATCACCTCAGGAGTAAATATCAGTTGGGTTTTCATAGCCGATCATTCAGAGTATCTCTACCGCTCCTGCTGTCTCTAGAGAGTTGAAAACAGCAGGTCTGGGACAGGTAGCACGTCCGGTGAACAGGTCAGGGTTCCATAGCCGCAGGAACAGGCAGTGGATCGGGTGGTTGTTGACCTTGATGATCTTTTTGGCCTTTTTGGCCTACTACAGGAAAAGGCAGGCCGAACAGGCCCCCATTAACATCAACGGGGCTGAAGTGGAGCGGGTTGAGAGTTTCAAGTTCCTTGGTGTCCACATCACCAGCGAACTATCATGGTCCAAACACACCAAAACAGTCATGAAGAGGGCACAACAAAACATCTCTCCCAGGAGACTGAAAAGATTTGGCATGATCCAGATCCTCAAAAGGTTCTACAGCTGCACCATCGAGAGCACCCTGACCGGTTGCATCACCGCCTGGTATGGAAACTGCTCGGCATCTGACCGTAAGGCGCTACAGAGGGTAGTGCGTACAGCCCAGTACATCACTGGGGCCAAGCTTCCTGCAATCCAGGAGCTATATAATAGGCGGTGTCAGAGGAAAGCCCATAAAATTGTCAGAGACTCCAGTCAACAGTCCTAGACTGTTTTCTCTGCTACCGCATGGCAAGCGGTACCGGAGCGCCAAGTCTAGGACCAAAAGGCTCCTTAACAGTTTCTACCCACAAGCCATAAGCCTGCTGAACAATTAATCAAATGGCCACCAGACTATTACATTGACCCCCCCTGCCCTTTGTTTTGTACACTGCTGCTACTCGCTGTATATTATCTATGCATAGTCACTTCACCCCCCGACGCGAGAGGTGTAGTCAGCCTGTTAGACTTTTAACCTTGTCTTGTTCACAATCTAGACACAGACAGACAGACAGACAGACAGACAGACAGACAGACAGACAGACAGACAGACAGACAGACAGACAGACAGACAGACAGACAGACAGACAGACAGACAGACAGACAGACAGACAGACAGACAGACAGACAGACAGACCAACCTGGTCCATGATGTCTTTAACCTTGTCTTGTTCACAGTCCAGAATGACTCTCCTCTCCTTTCGTATCTCCAGGTCTTGGAACATGGAGCGATACGCCTCGTCCTTCCTCTCATCCTTCAGGTTGCCTACGTTGATGGCTGTTACAATCCACTTCCTCTCTGCTGCTGTATCCAGGATCACTTGCAGGGTGGACAGACCTACACATACACATATATAGACACACAGCAGGTTAGAAAGGTAACTGGGGCTAGGGTCATGGTAGGATGGAAAGGTAACTGGAGTTAGGGTCATGGTAGGATAGAAAGGTAACTGGGGTTAGGGTCATGGTAGGATAGAAAGGTAACTGGGGTCATGGTAGGTTAGAAAGGTAACTGGGGTTAGGGTCATCGTAGGATATAAAGGTAACTGGGGTTAGGGGCTAGGGTCATGGTAGGTTAGAAAGGTAACTGGGGTTAGGGTCATGGTAGGATATACAGGTAACTGGGGTTAGGGGCTAGGGTCATGGTAGGATATACAGGTAACTGGGGTTAGGGGTTAGGGTCATGGTAGGTTAGAAAGGTAACTGGGGTTAGGGTCATGGTAGGATAGAAATGTAACTGGGGTTAGGGTCATGGTAGGATAGAAAGGTAACTGGGGTTAGGGTCATGGTAGGATAGAAAGGTAACTGGGGTTAGGGTCATGGTAGGATATAAAGGTAACTGGGGTTAGGGGCTAGGGTCATGGTAGGATAGAAAGGTAACTGGGGTTAGGGTTATGGTAGGATAGAAAAAGGTAACTGGGGTTAGGGGCTAGGGTCATGGTAGGATAGAAAGGTAACTGGGGTTAGGGTTATGGTAGGATATAAAGGTAACTGGGGATATGGTAAGATATAAAGGTAACTGGGGATATGGTAGGATATAAAGGTAACTGGGGTTATGGGTTAGGGTCATGGTAGGTTTGAAAGGTAACTGGGGTTATGGTAGGATAGAAAGGTAACTGGGGATATGGTAGGATAGAAAGGTAACTGGGGTTATGGTAATGATTGAAAGGTAACTGGGGTTATGGTAGGATAGAAAGGTAACTGGGGATATGGTAGGATAGAAAGGTAACTGGGGTTATGGTAATGATTGAAAGGTAACTGGGGTTATGGTAGGATTGAAAGGTAACTGGGGTCATGGTAGGATTGAAAGGTAACTGTGGTTATGGTAGGATAGAAAGGTAACTGGGGTTAGGGGTTAGACAGAACTACACACACACGGTTGGCAGCCCAGAGGTTAGAGGTTATTGGTTCAAGTCCCTTGCCGCCTGAACTGGCTCTATACAACTACCCACTATCGTTGTGTCCTGAACTGGCTCTATACTACTACCCACTACCGTTGTGTCCTGAACTGGCTCCCTACTACTACCCACTATCGTTGTGTCCTGAACTGGCTCCCTACTACTACCCACTACCGTTGTGTCCTGAACTGGCTCCCTACTACTACCCACTACCGTTGTGTCCTGAACTGGCTCCCTACTACTACCCACTATCGTTGTGTCCTGAACTGGCTCCCTACTACTACCCACTACCGTTGTGTCCTGAACTGGCTCCCTACTACTACCCACTACCGTTGTGTCCTGAACTTGCTCCCTACTACTACCCACTACCGTTGTGTCCTGAACTGGCTCCCTACTACTACCCACTACCGTTGTGTTGTGTCCTGAACTGGCTCTATACTACTACCCACTACCGTTGTGTCCTGAACTGGCTCCCTACTACTACCCACTACCGTTGTGTCCTGAACTGGCTCCCTACTACTACCCACTACCGTTGTGTCCTGAACTGGCTCTATACTACTACCCACTACCGTTGTGTCCTGAACTGGCTCCCTACTACTACCCACTACCGTTGTGTCCTGAACTGGCTCTATACTACTACCCACTACCGTTGTGTTGTGTCCTGAACTGGCTCTATACTACTACCCACTACCGTTGTGTCAGATAAAGGACTCTCAGACCTGAACTGGCTCCCTACTACTACCCACTACCGTTGTGTCAGATAAAGGACTCTCAGACCGTGAGAAACAAGATTCTCTTGTCTGATGAAACCAAGATTGAACTCTTTGGCCTGAATGCCAAGCGTCACGTCTGGAGAAAACCTCGCACCATCCCTACAGTGGCAGCATCCTGCTGTGGGGATGTTTTTCAGTGGCAGCATCCTGCTGTGGGGATGTTTTTCAGTGGCAGGGACTGGGAGACTAGTTAGGATCGAGGGAAAGATGAACAGAGCCAAGTACAGAGAGATCCTTGATGAAAACCTGCTCCAGAGTGCTCAGGACCTCAGACTAGGGTGATGGTTCAACTTCCAACAGGACAACAACCCTAAGCACACAGCCAAGACAACGCAAGAGTGGCTTCGGGACAAGTCTCTGAATGTCCTTGAGTGGCCCAGCCAGAGCCCAGAACTCGATCTAACATCTCTGGAGAGACCTGAAAATAGCTGTGCAGCGACACTCCCCATCCAACCTGACAGAGCTTGAGAGGATCTGCAGAGAAGAATGGGAGTAACTCCCCAAATACAGGTGTGCCAAGCTTATATAGCATCATACCCAAGGAGACTCGAGGCTGCCAAAGGTTCTTCAACAAAGTACTGAGTAAACGGTCTGAATAGTAACAAAGTATTGAGTAAACGGTCTGAACAGTAACAAAGTACTGAGTAAACGGTCTGAATAGTAACAAAGTACTGAGTAAACGGTCTGAATAGTAACAGAGTACTGAGTAAACGGTCTGAATAGTAACAAAGTATTGAGTAAACGGTCTGAATAGTAACAAAGTATTGAGTAAACGGTCTGAATAGTAACAAAGTACTGAGTAAACGGTCTGAATAGTAACAGAGTACTGAGTAAACGGTCTGAATAGTAACAAAGTACTGAGTAAACGGTCTGAATAGTAACAGAGTACTGAGTAAACGGTCTGAATAGCTACGTACATCTGATATTTGAGTTTGTATTTGTAATACATTTGGAAACGTTTCTAAAAACCTGTTTTTGCTTTGTCATTATGGGGTATTGTGTATAGTTTGATGGGGGGAAAAAACTATTTAGTACATTTTATAATAAGCCTGTGACATAACAAAATGTGTAAAAAGTCAAAGGGTCTGAATACTTTCTGAATGCCCTGTATGAATAGATGTATAGGTAGCAGACTCACCCCTGTCACTGTCATAGAGGTAGGCGAACTTGTCCCACTTGTAATACTCCACTAAGCTGACCAGAGGTCCCTTGATGTCGGGTCTCATCTGAAGGACAAACTGATTGAGTCCATCAGCAGGGAAGGACGGTGTGATGAAGGACACGTGGAGGGTCTCACAGAAAGATGTGATGGTGTTCACACTCTTCTTGTCATAGAAACCAAAGATGGCATAGACACCCCTAGAGAACTGGGAACAAACTGCAGAGAGAGAGAGGGGAGGGTGGGAGGGGGAAGAGAGAGAGAGAGAGATGGGGAGGGGAGGGAGAGGGAGAGAGAGAGGGTTGGTTAGAACCATGCTAATCCCATCACTAGCTGCATGCTAACCCTACCACTAACACCATGCTAACACTATCACTAGCACCATGCTAACCCTACCACTAGCACCATGCTAACCCTATCACTAGCACCATGCTAACCCTATCACTAGCACCATGCTAACCCTATCACTAGCACCATGCTAACCCTATCACTAGCACCATGCTAACCCTACCACTAGCACCATGCTAACCATATCACTAGCACCATGCTAACCCTATCACTAGCACCATGCTAACCCTATCACTAGCACCATGCTAACCCTATCACTAGCACCATGCTAACCCTATCACTAGCACCATGCTAACCCTATCACTAGCACCATGCTAACCCTATCACTAGCACCATGCTAACCCTATCACTAGCACCATAATAAACCTATCACTAGCACCATGCTAACCTATCACTAGCACCATGCTAACCCTATCACTAGCACCATGCTAACCCTATCACTAGCACCATGCTAACCCTATCACTAGCACCATGCTAACCCTATCACTAGCACCATGCTAACCCTATCACTAGCACCATAATAAACCTATCACTAGCACCATGCTAACCCTATCACTAGCACCATGCTAA
>NW_023493659.1:862500-965000 GCF_013265735.2 Oncorhynchus mykiss
CACTGTAGTAGAGCATCAGTCAGACATGGCCTGGTCTCCATTACAACACTGTAGTAGAGCATCAGTCAGACATGGCCTGGTCTCCATTACAACACTGTAGTAGAGCATCAGTCAGACATGGCCTGGTCTCCATTACAACACTGTAGTAGAGCATCAGTCAGACATGGCCTGGTCTCCATTACAACACTGTAGTAGAGCATCAGTCAGACATGGCCTGGTCTCCATTACAACACTGTAGTAGAGCATCAGTCAGACATGGCCTGGTCTCCATTACAACACTGTAGTAGAGCATCAGTCAGACATGGCCTGGTCTCCATTACAACACTGTAGTAGAGCATCAGTCAGACATGGCCTGGTCTCCATTACAACACTGTAGTAGAGCATCAGTCAGACATGGCCTGGTCTCCATTACAACACTGTAGTAGAGCATCAGTCAGACATGGCCTGGTCTCCATTACAACACTGTAGTAGAGCATCAGTCAGACATGGCCTGGTCTCCATTACAACACTGTAGTAGAGCATCAGTCAGACATGGCCTGGTCTCCATTACAACACTGTAGTAGAGCATCAGTCAGACATGGCCTGGTCTCCATTACAACACTGTAGTAGAGCATCAGTCAGACATGGCCTGGTCTCCATTACAACACTGTAGTAGAGCATCAGTCAGACATGGCCTGGTCTCCATTACAACACTGTAGTAGAGCATCAGTCAGACATGGCCTGGTCTCCATTACAACACTGTAGTAGAGCATCAGTCAGACATGGCCTGGTCTCCATTACAACACTGTAGTAGAGCATCAGTCAGACATGGCCTGGTCTCCATTACAACACTGTAGTAGAGCATCAGTCAGACATGGCCTGGTCTCCATTACAACACTGTAGTAGAGCATCAGTCAGACATGGCCTGGTCTCCATTACAACACTGTAGTAGAGCATCAGTCAGACATGGCCTGGTCTCCATTACAACACTGTAGTAGAGCATCAGTCAGACATGGCCTGGTCTCCATTACAACACTGTAGTAGAGCATCAGTCAGACATGGCCTGGTCTCCATTACAACACTGTAGTAGAGCATCAGTCAGACATGGCCTGGTCTCCATTACAACACTGTAGTAGAGCATCAGTCAGACATGGCCTGGTCTCCATTACAACACTGTAGTAGAGCATCAGTCAGACATGACCTGGTCTCCATTACAACACTGTAGTAGAGCATCAGTCAGACATGGCCTGGTCTCCATTACAACACTGTAGTAGAGCATCAGTCAGACAGGGCCTGGTCTCCATTACAACACTGTAGTAGAGCATCAGTCAGACATGGCCTGGTCTCCATTACAACACTGTAGTAGAGCATCAGTCAGACATGGCCTGGTCTCCATTACAACACTGTAGTAGAGCATCAGTCAGACATGGCCTGGTCTCCATTACAACACTGTAGTAGAGCATCAGTCAGACATGGCCTGGTCTCCATTACAACACTGTAGTAGAGCATCAGTCAGACATGGCCTGGTCTCCATTACAACACTGTAGTAGAGCATCAGTCAGACATGGCCTGGTCTCCATTACAACACTGTAGTAGAGCATCAGTCAGACATGGCCTGGTCTCCATTACAACACTGTAGTAGAGCATCAGTCAGACATGGCCTGGTCTCCATTACAACACTGTAGTAGAGCATCAGTCAGACATGGCCTGGTCTCCATTACAACACTGTAGTAGAGCATCAGTCAGACATGGCCTGGTCTCCATTACAACACTGTAGTAGAGCATCAGTCAGACATGGCCTGGTCTCCATTACAACACTGTAGTAGAGCAAAGTAGAGCACAGAGCCGAGTAGAGAAGAGTAGGACACAGAGGAGAGTAGATCACAGAGCAGAGTAGAGAAGAGTAGGGCACAGAGCAGAGTAGAGTACGGAGCAGAGTAGAGCAGAGTAGAGCACAGAGCAGAGTAGAGCACAGAGCAGAGTAGAGTAGAGCAGAGTAGAGCACAGAGCAGAGTAGAGCACAGAGCAGAATAGAGCACATAGCAGAATAGAGCAGAGTAGAGTATGGAGCAGAGTAGAACAGAGTAGAGTAGAGCTGAGTAGAGCAGAGCAGAATAAAGCAGAGCAGAGTTGATTTGAGTAGAGCAGAATACAGAGTAGTGTAGAGTACAGCAGCGTAGAGTAGGGCAGAGTAGAGCACAGAGCAAACTAACACAGCGTAGAGTAGAGCAAAGCAGAGCAGAGTACAGCACAGAGTGAGTAGAGTAGAGTAGAGCAGACTACAATACAGCAGGGTAGAGTAGATCCCAGAGCAGAGTAGGGCGTAGAGTAAAACAGAGTAGAGCAGAGCTGAGCAGAGCAGAGTATAGTAGATTAGAGTAGAGCAGAGTAAGTAGAGCCGAGTAGATTAGATTAGAGCAGAGCGTAGAGTAGAGAAGTTTAGAGTCGAGCAGAGTAAGTAGAGCTGAGTAGAGTAGAGTAGATCGCAGAGCAGAGTAGAGTGGATCACAGAGTAGAGCAGAGCAGAGCAGAATAGAGCAGAGTAGAGTAGATTACAGTAGAGCAGAGCAGAGCACAGAGCAGAGTAGATCACAGAGCAGAGCAGATTACAGAGCAGAGCAGAGTAGATTACAGTAGAGCAGAGTAGAGCACAGAGCAGAGTAGATCACAGAGCAGAGTAGAGTGGATCACAGAGCAGAGTAGAGCACAGAGCAGAGTAGAGTAGATCACAGAGCAGAGTATATCACAGAGCAGAGCAGAGTGGATCACAGAGCAGAGTAGATCACAGAGCAGAGTAGAGTAGATCACAGAGCAGAGTAGAGCCCAGAGCAGAGTAGATCACAGAGCAGAGCAGAGTAGAGTGGATCACAGAGCAGAGTAGAGTGGATCACAGAGCAGAGTAGAGCACAGAGCAGAGTAGAGTAGATCACAGAGCAGAGTAGATCACAGAGCAGAGCAGAGTAGAGTGGATCACAGAGCAGAGTAGATCACAGAGCAGAGTAGAGTATATCACAGAGCAGAGTAGAGCACAGAGCAGAGTAGATCACAGAGCAGAGTAGAGTACAGTGGATCACAGAGCAGAGTAGAGTGGATCACAGAGTAGAGTAGAGTGGATCACAGAGCAGAGTAGAGCACAGAGCAGAGTAGAGTAGATCACAGAGCAGAGTAGACCACAGAGCAGAGCAGAGTGGATCACAGAGCAGAGTAGATCACAGAGCAGAGTAGAGTAGAGCGGATCGCAGAGTAGAGTAGAGTGGTGTGTGTGTGTGTGTGTGTGTGTGAGGGTGTGTGTGTGTGAGGGTGCGTGTGTGCGTGTAATTGTGTGTGTGTGTGTGTGTGTGTGTGTGTGTGTGTGTGTGTGTGTGTGTGTGTGTGTGTGTGTATGTGTGGGTGTGTGTGTGTGTGTGTGTGTGTGTGTGTGTGTGTGTGTGTGTGTGTGTGTGTGTGTGTGTGTGTGTGTGTGTGTGTGTGAGGGTGTGTGTGTGTATGTGTGTGTGTGTGTGTGTCTGTGTGTGTGTGTGTCCAGACGTGAAAATACTGCCCCCCCTAGCCTTAAGAAGATTATTAAGTAGTACTTCCAAGCATTTTTACTTAAGTATTTTACACCACTGAACATCAGTGGAGGTTAGGGTTAGGGTGATGGTTAGGGTTAATGACCTTAGTGACCACTGTTTTACAGCCTGTGTTGTGGAGGTTAGGGTTAGGATGATGGTTAGGGTTAATGACCTTAGTGACCACTGTTTTACAGCCTGTGTTTGTAATGGCTGCTCAGTGGAGGTTAGGGTTAGGGTGATGGTTAGGGTTAATGACCTTAGTGACCACTGTTTTACAGCCTGTGTTGTGGAGGTTAGGGTTAGGATGATGGTTAGGGTTAATGACCTTAGTGACCACTGTTTTACAGCCTGTGTTTGTAATGGCTGCTCAGTGGAGGTTATGGTGATGGTGATGGTTAGGGTTAATGACCTTAGTGACCACTGTTTTACAGCCTGTGTTTGTAATGGCTGCTCAGTGGAGGTTAGGGTTAGGGTGATGGTTAGGGTTAATGACCTTAGTGACCACTGTTTTACAGCCTGTGTTGTGGAGGTTAGGGTTAGGATGATGGTTAGGGTTAATGACCTTAGTGACCACTGTTTTACAGCCTGTGTTTGTAATGGCTGCTCAGTGGAGGTTAGGGTTAGGGTGATGGTTAGGGTTAATGACCTTAGTGACCACTGTTTTACAGCCTGTGTTCGTAATGGCTGCTCAGTGGAGGTTAGGGTTAGGGTGATGGTTAGGGTTAATGACCTTAGTGACCACTGTTTTACAGCCTGTGTTTGTAAAGGCCTCTGTAAATTGGTACAGAATCAGCTTGATTGTCGAAGATGCTTGGACCTTCTTTTTTTCTATGTTTTTGTGGTATCGTTAACAAACATGTGACGGAAAATAAAATTAGAATTAAAAACAGGTTCGGCACCTGGTTCGACCATGATCTGGCAGAGTTACTCGAACTCAACAATCCCATTTGGCATTAGGCTCGGCATACTGACTGGCTCTCGTTCAGACAAATGAGAAATAAGTGCACTCAGGCTATCCGGAAGGTCAAAGGTAGTTACTTTAAGGAGCAGTTCTCTCTCTGTGGGTCTAACCCCAAGAAGTTCTGGAAAATGGTTAAAGATCTGGAGAATAAATCCTCCTCCTCAAAGCTGCCCATGTCCCTTAATGTTGATGATGTGGTTGTTACTGACAAGGAGCACATGGCTGAGCTCTTTAATCATCACTCCATTAAGTCAGGATTCCTATTTGACTCAGCCATGCCTCCTTGCCCGTCCAACATTTCCTCATCTCCCACCCCTTCTGATGTGACTATCCCCGATCCTCCTCCCTCTTGTCCCCCTGCCCCGCTACAAAGTTTCTCCCTGCAGGCGGTCACTGAGTCTGATGTGCTAAAGGAGCTCCTTAAACTTGACCCCCAAAAAACATCTGGGTCAGATGGTTTAGACCCTTTCTTCTTTAAGGTTGCTGCCCCTATCATCACCAAGCCTTTCTCTGACCTTTTTAACCTGTCTCTCCTCTCTGGGGAGGTTCCCATTGCTTGGAAGGCAGCCACGGTGCATCCTTTATTTAAAGGGGGAGATCAAGCTGATCCTAACTGATACACCCCTATTTCTATTTTGCCCTGTTTATCAAAAGTGTTGGAAAAACTTCAATAATCAACTGACTGGCTTTCTTGATGTCTCTAGTATTCTCTCTAGTATACAATCTGGTTTCTGCTCAGGTTATGGATGTGTCACTGCAACCTTAAAAGTCTTCAATGATGTCACCATTGCCCTTGAATCTAAGCAATTGTGTGCTGCCATTTTTATTGACTTTGCCAAAGCTATTGATACGGTAGACCATTCCATTCTAAGGAGTATTGGTGTCTCTGAGGGGTATTTGGCCTGGTTTGGTAACTACCTCTCTCAAAGAGTGCAGTGTATAAAGTCAGAACATCTGCTGTCTCAGCCACTGCCTGTCACCAAGGGACAGTGTCATCACCAAGGGACAGTCACCAAGGGACAGTGTCATCTCTGTATACCCGTCGCAAGACCCACTGGTTGATACTTATTTATTAAACCCTCTGAGGCCTCACACACCCCTATCTGAGATACCTACTGCAGCCCTCATCCTCCACACAACACCTGTTCACTCCCCCTATCTGAGATATCTACTGCAGCCCTCATCCTCCACACAACACCCGTTCACTCCCCCTATCTGAGATATCTACTGCAGCCCTCATCCTCCACACAACACCTGTTCACTCCCCCCTATCTGAGATATCTACTGCAGCCCTCATCCTCCACACAACACCTGTTCACTCCCCCCTATCTGAGATATCTACTGCAGCCCTCATCCTCCACACACAACACCTGTTCACTCCCCCCTATCTGAGATATCTACTGCAGCCCTCATCCTCCACACAACACCCGTTCTGCCAGTCACATTCTGTTAAAGGTCCCCAAAGCACACACATCCCTGGGTCGCTCCTCTTTTCAGTTTCTTGCAGCTAGCAACTGGAACGAGCTGCAACAAACACTCAAATTGGACAGTTTTATCTCAATCTCTTCCCTCAAAGACTCAATCATGGACTCTTACTGATGGTTGTGGCTGCTTTGCGTGATGTATTGTTGTCTCTAACTTCTTGTGCTGTTGTCTGTGCCCAATAATGTTTCTACCATGTTTTGTGCTGCTACCATGTTGTGTTACTGCCATGTTGTGTTGCTACCATGTTGTTGTCATGTTGTGTTGCTACCGTGCTGTGTTGTCATGTTGTGTTGCTACCATGCTGTGTTGTCATGTTGTGTTGCTGCCATGTTGTTGTCATGTTGTGTTGCTGTCATGTTGTGTTGCTACCATGCTGTGTTGTCATGTGTAGCTGCCATGCTGTGTTGTAAAGTATTGCTACCATGCTGTGTTGTCATGTTGTGTTGCTGCCATGTTGTTGTCATGTTGTGTTGCTGCCATGTTGTTGTCATGTTGTGTTGCTGCCATGTTGTTGTCATGTTGTGTTGCTACCATGCTGTGTTGTCATGTGTTGCTACCATGCTGTGTTGTCATGTGTTGCTACCATGCTGTGTTGTCATGTTGTGTTGCTGCCATGCTGTGTTGTCATGTGTTGCTGCCATGCTGTGTTGTCATGTGTTGCTGCCATGCTGTGTTGTCATGTGTTGCTGCCATGCTGTGTTGTCATGTTGTGTTGCTACCATGATGTGCTGCCATGTGTTGCTGCCATGTTATGTTGTTGTCTTAGGTCTCTCTTCATGTTGTGTTGCTGCCATGTTGTTGTCATGTTGTGTTGCTGCCATGTTGTTGTCATGTTGTGTTGCTACCATGCTGTGTTGTCATGTGTTGCTACCATGCTGTGTTGTCATGTGTTGCTACCATGCTGTGTTGTCATGTTGTGTTGCTGCCATGCTGTGTTGTCATGTGTTGCTGCCATGCTGTGTTGTCATGTGTTGCTGCCATGCTGTGTTGTCATGTTGTGTTGCTACCATGATGTGCTGCCATGTGTTTCTGCCATGTTATGTTGTTGTCTTAGGTCTCTCTTCATGTTGTGTTGCTACCATGCTGTGTTGTCATGTGTTGCTACCATGCTGTGTTGTCATGTGTTGCTGCCATGCTGTGTTGTCATGTGTTGCTGCCATGCTGTGTTGTCATGTGTTGCTGCCATGCTGTGTTGTCATGTGTTGCTGCCATGCTGTGTTGACATGTGCTGCTGCAATGCTGTGTTGTCATGTGTTGCTACCATGTTGTGTTGCTACCATGTTGTGTTGTCATGTGTTACTGCCATGCTATGTTATGTTGTTGTCTTAGGTCTCTCTTCATGTTGTGTTACTGCCATGCTATGTTATGTTGTTGTCTTAGGTCTCTCTTCATGTAGTCTTGTCTTTTGTTGTGATGTGTGTTTTGTCCTATATTTTTTATATATTTTTTATTTTTAATCCCAGCCCCCATCCCGCAGTCTTTTTCCTTCTAGTAGGCCGTCATTGTAAATAAGAATTTGTTCTTAACTGACTTGTCTAGTTAAATAAAGGTTAAATAAAATAAAGGTTATATAAAAAGGGTTAGGGTTACGACTGGGATCGAACACGCAACCTTCTGATCCAGAGTAGGATAGCCATAGCCAGCTAGCTAACAATCTCTGTTGGATATCTGTAGCCAGCTAGCTAACATAGCATCACTCTCTGTTGGATAGCCATAGTCAGCTAGCTAACATAGCATCACTCTCTGTTGGATAGCCATAGCCAGCTAGCTAACATAGCATCACTCTCTGTTGGATAGCCATAGCCAGCTAGCTAACAATCTCTGTTGGATATCTGTAGCCAGCTAGCTAACATAGCATCACTCTCTGTAGGATAGCCATAGTCAGCTAGCTAACATAGCATCACTCTCTGATGGATAGCCATAGTCAGCTAGCTAACATAGCATCACTCTCTGTTGGATAGCCATAGCCAGCTAGCTAACAATCTCTGTTGGATATCTGTAGCCAGCTAGCTAACATAGCATCACTCTCTGTAGGATAGCCAGAGTCAGCTAGCTAACATAGCATCACTCTCTGATGGATAGCCATAGTCAGCTAGCTAACATAGCATCACTCTCTGTTGGATAGCCATTACCAGCTAGCTAACATAGCATCACTCTCTGTTGGATAGCCATAGTCAGCTAGCTAACATAGCATCCCTCTCTGTTGGATAGCCATAGTCAGCTAGCTAATATAGCAACACTCTCTGTTTGAACCAGGTGTTTGAGTAGGCTAAACTAGCTAGCTGCATTCGCTAACTAAGTAACTAAGTAAATTATATGAAACATACACATAATATATATATATATATATATATATATATATATATATATATATATATATATATATATATATATATATACAGTATATACAGTACCAGTCAAAAGTTTGGACACACCTACTCATTTGAGGGGTTTTCTTTATTTTTTACTATTTTCTACATTGTAGAATAATAGTGAAGACATCAAAACTAATAACACATATGGAATCATCTGGTAACCAAAAAAGTGTTAAAAAAATCTACATATATTTTATATTTGAGATTCTTAAAAGTAGCCACCCTTTGCCTTGATGACAGCTTTGTACACTCTTCGCATTCTCTCAACAGTTTCACCTGGAATGCTTTTCCAGCAGTCTTGAAGGAGTTCCCATATATGCTGATTACTTGTTGCTCTCAGGGTTCCAGGTAAAACCCAAATGCAGACTGTGTTGAAGTAACAAAGTTTATTACAGCAACAGGGGCAGGCAAACAACATGTCAAGGCAGGCAGGGATCGATAATCCAGAGTAGAGGCACAGGTACAGTGTCAGGGGCATGCAGAGTGGTCAGGCAGGTGGTCAGGACAGACAAGTGTCAAAACCAGGAGGGCGAGAAAAACTTAACTTGAAAAACAAGAAGAACTGGCAACAGACAAACAGAGAACACAGATATAAGTACCCAGGGGATAATGGGGAAGATGGGTGACACCTGGAGAGGGGTGGAGACAAGCACAAGTGTAACCGATGTGAAAGGGCTAGCTAGTTAGCAGTGGTGCGCGCTAATAGCGTTTCAATCGGTGATGTCACTCGCTCTGAGACCTGAAGTAGTTGTTCCCCTTACTCTGCAAGGGCCGCGGCTTTTGTGGCGCGATGGGTAACGATGCTTCGAGGGTGACTGTTTTCTGTGTGCAGAGGGTCCCTGGTTTGAGCCCAGGTAGGGGCGAGGAGAGGGAAGGAAGCTATACTGTAACATTGATGCTGTTGACCCGGATCACTGGTTGCTGCGGAAAAGGAGGAGGTCAAAAGGGGGGTGAGTGTAACCGATGTGAAATGGTTAGCGGCGGTGGTGCGCGCTAATAGCGTTTCAATCGGTGATGTCACTCGCTCTGAGACCTGAAGTAGTTGTTCCCCTTGCTCTGCAAGAGCCGTGACTTTTGTGGCACGATGGGTAACGATGCTTCGTGGGTGTCAGTTGTCTATGTGTGCAGAGGGTCCCTGGTTCGAGCCCGGGGCGAGGGGACGGAAGTTATACTGTTACACAAGGACAGGTGAAACAGATCAGGGCGTGACAGTTGCCTGCTTTTCCTTCACTCTGCGGTCGAACTCATCCCAAACCATCTCAATTGGGTTGACGTCGGGTGATTGTGGAGGCCAGGTCTTCTGATGCAGCCCTCCATCACTCTCCTTCTTGGTCAAATAGCCCTTACACAGCCTGGAGGTGTGTTGGATCATTGTCCTGTTGAAAAACGCAAATGGCGTATCGCTGCAGAATGCTGTGGAAGCCATGCTGGTTAAGTGTGCCTTGAATTCTAAATAAATCACTGATGGTGTCACCAGCCAAGCACCCCCACACCATCACACCATCACACCCCCACACCATCACACCATCACACCCCCACACCATCACACCATCACACCATCACACCCCCACACCATCACACCATCACACCATCACACCCCCACACCATCACACCATCACACCATCACACCCCCACACCCCCACACCATCACACCATCACACCCCCACACCATCACACCCCCACACCATCACACCCCCACACCATCACACCATCACACCCCCACACCATCACACCATCACACCCCCACACCATCACACCCCCACACCATCACACCCCCACACCATCACACCATCAAACCCCCACACCATCACACCATCACACCATCACACCACCACACCACCACACCATCACACCATCACACCCCCACACCATCACACCATCACACCCCCACACCATCACACCCCCACACCATCACACCATCACACCCCCACACCATCACACCATCACACCCCCACACCATCACACCATCACACCCCCACACCATCACACCCCCACACCATCACACCATCACACCCCCACACATCACACCATCACACCATCACACACCCACACCATCACACCATCACACCCCCACACCATCACACCTCCATACCATCACACCCCACACCATCACACCATCACACATCACACCCCCACACCCCCACACCATCACACCCCCACACCATCACACCATCACACCCCCACACCATCACACCATCACACCCCCACACCATCACAACATCACACCATCACACCCCCACACCATCACACCCCCACACCATCACACCATCACACCCCCACACCATCACACCATCACACCATCACACCCCCACACCATCACACCATCACACCCCCACACCATCACACCATCACACCCCCACACCATCACACCACCACACCATCACACCTCCACACCATCACACCCCCACACCATCACACCCCCACACCATCACACCATCACACCCCCACACCATCACACCATCACACCCCCACACCATCACACCCCCACACCCCCACACCATCACATCTCCACACCCCCACACCATCACACCCCCACACCATCACACCTCCACACCCCCACACCATCACACCATCACACCATCACACCCCCACACCATCACACCCTTGTTTTGTTACTGGCCCAACGCTCTAACAACTAGGCTACCTGCCACCCCAGGTCATTTGGAGGTGTACCTGTGGATGTATTTCAAGGCCTACCTTAAAACTCAGTGCCTCTTTGCTTGACATCTTGGGAAAATCAAAAGAAATCAGCCAAGACCTCAGAAAAATTTTTGTAGACCTCCACAAGTCTGGTTCATCCTTTGGAGCATTTTCCAAATGCCTGAAGGTACCACGTTCATCTGTACAAACAATAGTATGCAAGTATAAACACAATTAGACCACGCAGACGTCATACCACTCAGGAAGGAGACGCGTTCTGTCTCCTAGAGATGAAAGTACTTTGGTGCGAAAAGTGCAAATCAATCGCAGAACAACAGGAAAGGACTTTGTGAAGATGCTGGAGGAAACAGATACAAAAGTATCTATATCCACAGTAAAACAAGTCCTATATCGGTATAACCTGAAAGTCCGCTCAGCAAGGAAGAAGCCACTGCTCCAAAACCGCCAATAAAAATCCAGACTACGGTTTGCAACTGCACATGGGGACAAAGATCGTACTTTTTGGAGAAATGTCCTCTGGTTTGATAAAATACAAATTTAACTGTTTGGCCTTAATGACCATCGTTACGTTTGGAGGAAAAGGGGGGAAAGGGGGGGCTTGCAAGCCGAAGAACACCATCCCAACCGTGGAGCATCATGTTGTGGGGGTGCTTTGCTGCAGGAGTGACTGGTGCACTTCACAAAATAGATGGACATGAGGAAAGGAAAATGATGTGGATATATTGAAGCAACATCTCAAGACATCAGTCAGGAAGTTAAAGCTAGGTCGCAAATGGGTCTTCCAAATGGACAATGACCCCAAGCATACTTCCGAAGCAAAATGGCTTAAGGACAACAAAGTCAAGGTATTGGGGTGGCCATCAGAAAGCCCTGATCTCAACCCTACAGAAAATTTGTGGGCAGAACTGAAAAAGCGTGTGCGGGCAAGGAGGCCTACAAACCTGACTCAGTTACACCAGCTCTGTCAGGAGGAATGGGCCGAAATTCCCACTTATTGTGGGAAGCTTGTGGAAGGATACCCGAAACGTTTGACCCTAATTGAGTGTATGTAAACTTCTGACCCACTGGGAATGTGATGAAAGAAATAAAAGCTCAAATAAATCATTCTCTCTACTATTATTCTGACATTTCACATTCTTAAAATAAAGTGGTGATCCTAACTGACATAAGACAGGGGATTTTACTAAGATTAAATATCAGGAATTGTGAAAAACTGAGTTTAAATGTATTTGGCAAAGGTGTATGTGTCACACCCTGACCTAACCAAAATAATAAAGAAAACAAAGATAACTAAGGCCAGGCCGTGACAGTGTGTAAACCTCCGACTTCAACTGTATATACTACAAAATATATCTGTCTCTCCTCTGTCTCTGTCTCTCCTCTGTCTCTGTCTCTCCTCTGTCTCTGTCTCTCCTCTGTCTCTGTCTCTCCTCTGTCTCTGTCTCTCCTCTGTCTCTGTCTCTCCTCTGTCTCTGTCTCTCCTCTGTCTCTGTCTCTCCTCTGTCTCTCCTCTGTCTCTGTCTCTCCTCTGTCTCTGTCTCTCCTCTGTCTCTGTCTCTCCTCTGTCTCTGTCTCTCCTCTGTCTCTGTCTCTCCTCTGTCTCTGTCTCTCCTCTGTCTCTGTCTCTCCTCTGTCTCTGTCTCTCCTCTGTCTCTCCTCTGTCTCTGTCTCTCCTCTGTCTCTGTCTCTCCTCTGTCTCTGTCTCTCCTCTGTCTCTGTCTCTCCTCTGTCTCTGTCTCTCCTCTGTCTCTGTCTCTCCTCTGTCTCTGTCTCTCCTCTGTCTCAGACACTAGCTGTCCTCCAGCTACACCATGGTGCTACCCTACAGAGTACTGGTGAGGCTACTGTAGACCTTCATTGCAAAACAACAGTGTGTTCTAATCAATTATTTGGTGATGTGAATATATTCAGTATAGTTTTATCTAAAAAAATATAACATTTTTAATGTTTCACTATTTTTATTTTCATGAAATTCACTGAGTAGGATGGTCCTCCCCTTCCTCCTCTGAGGAGCCTCCACTGATGGACATCCATCCACCAACTCAGTCCACAAAACCCCAGCCTACTTGATGGTAATAGCGCTCACTTTTCCCCCTAGTGACAGGTTTTGAAAGCAATGCCCCATGTCCTCGGGACATGGCTAGACGTCCAATTTCTTGGTCAATCTTGAATGACCTGGCTGGTTCTCTGTAAGGTGAGAGCAGCGTGTGAAGTAAGAGAGAACTTAGAGGAGAGGCTGGACCTGCTCTCTCTTCTGACCAACCGTCCTAAAAACAGGCAGCGGACTGCCCCAAGCATCATGCAGGGTACCCTCATCTCTCCACCCCTTCACTCCCCTGCCCGTGTGTGTCTGTGTGTGTCTGTGTGTGTCTGTGTGTGTGTGTTACTCACAGCAGTTGGTGACAGCGAAGCTGTTGGCAACCTCCAGGTTGTCTATGTGAGGAGTGAGGCGGAAGTCCTGGGTTCCATACTGGACCATTCCAATCCGGAACGCACTATACTCCTGATCAGCACCGCGTGGGAACAGCCCTCCTACACACACACACACACACACACACACACACACACACACACACACACACACACACACACACACACACACACACACACACACACACACACACACACAGAACCCCCCCCCCCCACACACAAGGAGAATGTTTGGCTGGTTATCTAGGTAGTCTGGCAGTACTCTGGGAGAATGTTTAGCTGGTTATCTAGCTAGTCTGTCAGTACTCTGGGAGAATGTTTAGCTGGTTATCTAGCTAGTCTGGCAGTACTCTGGGAGAATGTTTAGCTGGTTATCTAGCTAGTCTGGCAGTACTCTGGGAGAATGTTTAGCTGGTTATCTAGCTAGTCTTGCAGTACTCTGGGAGAATGTTTAGCTGGTTATCTAGCTAGTCTGGCAGTACTCTGGGAGAATGTTTAGCTGGATATCTAGCCGGTCTGGCAGTACTCTGTATGTTGTTTCCCTGTCTTCTGTGGTTCAACTTTCTGACGTTGTCTACCCAGAACGGCTTGGTTACGAAATAGTCTGATTCTGTCTGTATTAAACAGAGATCTTCTTTAGAAACACTGATTCTGTCTGTATTAAACAGAGAGAATGTTTAGAAACACTCTAATTCTGTCTGTATTAAACAGAGAGAATGTTTAGAAACACTGATTCTGTCTGTATTAAACAGAGAGAATGTTTAGCAACACTCTGATTCTGTCTGTATTAAACAGAGAGAATGTTTAGAAACACTATGATTCTGTCTGTATTAAACAGAGATCTTCTTTAGAAACACTGATTCTGTCTGTATTAAACAGAAAGAATGTTTAGAAACACTCTGATTCTGTCTGTATTAAACAGAGATCTTCTTTAGAAACACTGATTCTGTCTGTATTAAACAGAGAGAATGTTTAGAAACACTCTGATTCTGTCTGTATTAAACAGAGAGAATGTTTAGAAACACTGATTCTGTCTGTATTAAACAGAGAGAATGTTTAGAAACACTCTGATTCTGTCTGTATTAAACAGAGATCTTCTTTAGAAACACTGATTCTGTCTGTATTAAACAGAGATCTTCTTTAGAAACACTCTGTGTCTGTATTAAACAGAGAGAATGTTCAGCTGCATCAACATCTACATATTTCCATGACCATCCATATTGAACTGAAACAGCCATCCATATTGAACTGAAACAGCCATCCATATTGAACTGAAACAGCATCCATATTGAACTGAAACAGCCATCCATATTGAACTGAAACAGCCATCCATATTGAACTGAAACAGCCATCCATATTGAACTGAAACAGCCATCCATATTGAACTGAAACAGCCATCCATATTGAACTGAAACAGCCTTCCATATCTATCTCAAACAGCCATATTGAACTGAAACAGCCTTCCATATCTATCTCAAACAGCCATATTGAACTGAAACAGCCTTCCATATCTATCTCAAACAGCCATATTGAACTGAAACAGCCGTCCATATTGAACTGAAACAGCCATCCATATTGAACTGAAACAGCCTTCCATATCTATCTCAAACAGCCATATTGAACTGAAACAGCCTTCCATATCTATCTCAAACAGCCATATTGAACTGAAACAGCCTTCCATATCTATCTCAAACAGCCATATTGAACTGAAACAGCCATCCATATTGAACTGAAACAGCCTTCCATATCTATCTCAAACAGACATATTGAACTGAAACAGCCGTCCATATTGAACTGAAACAGCCATCCATATTGAACTGAAACAGCCATCCATATAAAACTGAAACAGCCTTCCTTATTTATCTCAAACAGCCATATTGAACTGAAACAGCCTTCCATATCTATCTCAAACAGCCATATTGAACTGAAACAGCCATCCATATTGAACTGAAACAGCCATCCATATTGAACTGAAACAGCCATATTGAACTGAAACAGCCATCCATATTGAACTAAAACAGCCTCCCATATCCAACTCAAATAGCCATATTGAACTGAAACAGCCATATTGAACTGAAACTGCCATCCATATATAACTGAAACAGCCATATTGAACTGAAACAGCCATTCATATCTAACTGAAACAGCCATATTGAACTGAAACTGCCATATTGAACTGAAACTGCCATCCATATCTAACTGAAACAGCCAAATTGAACTGAAACTGCCATATTGAACTGAAACTGCCATTCATATTGAACTGAAACAGACTTCCATATCTAACTCAAACAGCTATATTAAACTGAAACAACCTTCCATTTCTAACTCAAACAGCCATATTGAACTGAAACTGCCATATTGAACTGAAACAGCTATCCATATTGAACTGAAACAGCCATATTGATCTGAAACTTCCATGCATAATGAACTGAAACGTCCATGCATAATGAACTGAAACAGCCATGCATAATGAACTGAAACTGCCATTCATAATGAACTGAAACTTCCATTCATAATGAACTGAAACTTCCATTCATAATGAACTGAAACTGCCATTCATAATGAACTGAAACTGCCATGCATAATGAACTGAAACTGCCATGCATAATGAACTGAAACTGCCATATTGATCTGAAACTGCCATGCATAATGAACTGAAACTTCCATGCATAATGAACTGAAACTGCCATATTGATCTGAAACTGCCATGCATAATGAACTGAAACTGCCATGCATAATGAACTGAAACTGCCATGCATAATGAACTGAAACTTCCATGCATAATGAACTGAAACTGCCATGCATAATGAACTGAAACTTCCATGCATAATGAACTGAAACTGCCATATTGATCTGAAACTGCCATGCATAATGAACTGAAACTGCCATGCATAATGAACTGAAACTGCCATATTGATCTGAAACTGCCATGCATAATGAACTGAAACTTCCATGCATAATGAACTGAAACTGCCATGCATAATGAACTGAAACTTCCATATTGATCTGAAACTGCCATGCATAATGAACTGAAACTGCCATGCATAATGAACTGAAACGGCCATGCATAATGAACTGAAACGGCCATGCATAATGAACTGAAACTGCCATTCATAATGAACTGAAACTGCCATGCATAATGAACTGAAACTGCCATGCATAATGAACTGAAACGGCCATGCATAATGAACTGAAACGGCCATGCATAATGAACTGAAACTGCCATGCATAATGAACTGAAACGGCCATCCACATTTAACTGAAACTGCCATGCATAATGAACTGAAACTGCCATGCATAATGAACTGAAACTGCCATGCATAATGAACTGAAACTGCCATTCATAATGAACTGAAACTGCCATGCATAATGAACTGAAACTGCCATGCATAATGAACTGAAACTGCCATTCATAATGAACTGAAACTGCCATGCATAATGAACTGAAACTTCCATGCATAATGAACTGAAACTGCCATGCATAATGAACTGAAACTTCCATATTGATCTGAAACTGCCATGCATAATGAACTGAAACTGCCATGCATAATGAACTGAAACGGCCATGCATAATGAACTGAAACGGCCATGCATAATGAACTGAAACTGCCATTCATAATGAACTGAAACTGCCATGCATAATGAACTGAAACTGCCATGCATAATGAACTAAAACGGCCATGCATAATGAACTGAAACGGCCATGCATAATGAACTGAAACTGCCATGCATAATGAACTGAAACGGCCATCCACATTTAACTGAAACTGCCATGCATAATGAACTGAAACTGCCATGCATAATGAACTGAAACTGCCATGCATAATGAACTGAAACTGCCATGCATAATGAACTGAAACGGCCATGCATAATGAACTGAAACTGCCATGCATAATGAACTGAAACTGCCATGCATAATGAACTGAAACGGCCATGCATAATGAACTGAAACGGCCATGCATAATGAACTGAAACTGCCATGCATAATGAACTGAAACTGCCATGCATAATGAACTGAAACGGCCATGCATAATGAACTGAAACTGCCATGCATAATGAACTGAAACGGCCATGCATAATGAACTGAAACGGCCATCCACATTTAACTGAACAGACACATTTAATTGAAATAGATATATTGAACTAAAACCGACATATTGAACTGAAACAGACCTATTTAACTATCAGTCTATGAGAAGTCACTGTGAGGTTGTCTGGAACAGGCCTTGAATCACTGACTGCTGTTACTGTATAATAATAACCATAATAATACCAATAATAATCCTAATCAAGGCCTGGTATGATACCCAGTTCTGTCTTCCATGATAATGCAGCAGGAAGCAGAACTCA
Source organism: Oncorhynchus mykiss (assembly GCF_013265735.2). Classification (NCBI taxonomy): domain Eukaryota; kingdom Metazoa; phylum Chordata; class Actinopteri; order Salmoniformes; family Salmonidae; genus Oncorhynchus; species Oncorhynchus mykiss. The sequence goes on from NW_023493659.1 coordinate 880,296, forward strand.
TCATTAATAATAGCATCTTTAAATCTGTTTTAAAGACCAGGCCTTGAACCCCTTCTGCCTTCTCAATAGCTTATATATACCCCATCACTCACTCTCTCCTTAATTCCCCTTCTCTCTCTCCTTCCTCATTATCTCCCTCTTGCTCTCCTCTCTTTCCCTCTCCGTCTCCCCCTTGTCTCTCCCTCCTCTCCCTCTCTTCCTCCTCCCCCGTTTCTCCCTCCCGCCATCTCAGATGCAGTGTAATGCAGATGAAACCACCGCTCCAGTGTTAGGCAGGCTAATAACCACACTACGTGTCAGTACACGGAGACAACATAGACCACTGTCTAATGCAATATATATATATATTTATATGTTATATGAATAATTTATTTTCAATATGTAATATATATGAATGTACCTACCGATCTGAACACTGGGAGAACCGCAGAGCGCCTCGCGTCTCAAGCAGATTACAGTTAGGAGAAACACGAGCAGCAGATTCCTCATCGTTGTTAGTTCAGACATTTCATACCGAGAGGCGTCGACATACATCCACTGAATAACGGCCCAGTACACCGAATAACGGTCAGTTCCTCCAGACAGGCACACAGACGGCTAATCAGACGGTCAGCATGGCGACCTGGTTACCGGACAGCAGAGGGAACCCACAGCAGGGGGTTGCGTGTCTAATGCACTGGTCTCAGGTCCTGTAGCGGTTCGGTCGTGGGAAGATCGCTCCGGCTCTGCGGATCTCTGGCTCTCTCTCTGTGTCTCTCTCTCTCTCTCTCTTTATGAGGCGCGCGAACACTGCTGGAGCCTTTTCATCGTCGATAGCGCGCGTACAGTTTCGGAATACCGATGAGAACGGAAAGAGCCGAGAGCAGCCGAGTCAGGTTGTTGGGGAAACAGTCCACATTACTGATGGTCATTCCGGCTCTTTTCAGTGAGCCGGATCGTTCTGCTCAGCTCTCTTTTGGCTCCCAAACGGCTCTTTAAAAAATACATGTTTTGTATTTTCTCAAGTCAAACACTTTGCGATAGTTTGACTATGATTGGTGTTAAAACAATTCTAATTAAATTATTAAATGAAATCATACTCTACCTTAACCACAATATATTTAAAAATGCATTGGTTTGTAATGAAAAAGAATGCTATTAAACATTTACATTTAAACTTTTTAATGTATATAAACAAGTGCATATAAATCTAACAATTCAAAACGAATACAATCAGCATAATATAATATTGCAATAACAATGTGCAAAACTGCAGCATCCCACTTAAAACATTAAACTGGTCCCTCTTTTCTCTCTTCTTTGTTGCCATGTTAAAACCAGCAGCGGTTTCTTCTCTCAGTAAATATTTATCCCGTTTTCGAGAAGACCCTCTCAGAGGGAACGGATGTGGCCGCTATGCAGAGTCTCCCTGTCATGACTTTAGTAAGCCGTGGGTAGACAGAGGCCTTGTTCTTCCACCAGCTCAGAGGATCTGCAGAGGGGCTCCTCCAAATAGGATCGAACCTCCATTATGTGATCTGCTGAGGGATTCCTTCGTGCTGCATCCCCATTTGCTCTCGTCAAACAGCATCCAAACAGCAGACGTTTGTGGCACTACTGCTGGTGCTTCTGCTCCATCTGCTCCTCTTCTTCCTGTTGCCCCGGTGCCTGAGCCAGCTGACTGCTGGGGCCGTCCCTCCCTCTTCCTCCTGTTGCCCTGGTGCCTGAGCCAGGTGACTGCTGGGGCCGTCCCTCCCTCTTCTTCCTGTTGCCCTGGTGCCTGAGCCAGCTGACTGCTGGGGCCATCCCTCCCTCTTCTTCCTGTTGCTCTGGTGCCTGAGCCAGCTGACTGCTGGGGCCGTCCCTCCCTGCTGCTGAGGTTATTCTGTGAAGAGCCTCATCAATCGCTCTGGCATCACTGAAAGCTAACTTCTTAAACCTGTTTAAAGGTCTTACTCACATTGGCTGCAGATAGTGTGATCACACAGTCTTCGGAACAGTTAGTGCTCTCATGTATGTTTCAGTGTTATTTGCCTCGAAGTGAGCATAGAAGTAGTTTAGCTCGTCTGGTAGGCTTGTGTCACTGGGCAGCTCTCCGCTGTGCTTCCCTTTGTAGTCTGTAATGGTTTGCAGGCCCTGTCACATCTGACATGCGTCAGAGCTGGTGTAGTATGATTCAATCTTAGTCCTGTATCAACGCTTCGTCTGTTTGATGGTTCATCGGAGGGTATAGCGGGATTTCTTATAAGCTTCCGGCTTAGAGTCTAGCCTTTAGCTCAGTGCGGATGCTGCCTGTAATCCATGGTTTCTGGTTGGGTATGTACGTATGGTCACTGTGGGGATGAAGTCATCAATGCACTTATTGATGAAACCAATGACTGATGTGGTGTACTCCTCAATGCCATCGGAGGATTCCCGGAACATATTCCAGTCTGTGCTGCAAAACAGTCCTGTAGCATCTGCTTCATCTGACCACTTTTTTATTGATCTAGTCACTGGTGCTTCCTGCTTTAATTTTTGCTTGTAAGCAGGAATCAGGAGGATATAATTATGGTCAGATTTGCCAAATGGAGGGCGAGGGAGAGCTTTGTACCCGTCTCTGTGTGTAGAGTAAAGGTGGTCAAGAGTTATTTTTTTTCTGGTTGCACATTTAACATTCTGATAAAAATTTGGTAAAACGGATTTAAGTTTCCTGGATTCTAGGAGCGCCGCCTCTGGGTGAGCGTTTTCTTGTTTGCTTATGGTGGAATACAGCTCATTCAATGCTGTCTTAATGCCAATCTCTGATCGTGGTGGTATGTAAACAGCTACAAAGAATACAGATGAAAACTCTTTAGGTAGGTAGTGTGGTCTACAGCTTATCATGAGATACTCTACCTCAGGCGAGCAATAGCTCGAGACTTCCTTAGATATCAGCACCAGCTGTTGTTTCCAAAAATACACAGACTGCCGCCCTTTGTCTTACCAGACGCCGCTGTTCTATCTTGCCGGTACATCGTATAACTAGCCAGCTATATGTTGATATTGTTGTCGTTCAGTAGTTTAATAGTTTGGTAGTTTAATCTTCTGCGTAACTCTGTCTGTCTTCTTCTCTGGCACCATCTCCGGCACCGAGGCCCTTCTCCCCCGATTACTCAGTTTGGCCGGACGGCCAGCTCTCGGAATAGTCTTGGTGGTTCCAATCTTCTTCCATTTAAGAATGATGGAGGCCATGGTGCTGCAGAAATGTACTGGTACCCAGATCTGTGCCTAGACACATTTCTGTCTCTGAGCTCTACGGACAATTCCTTCCATCTCATGGCTTGGTTTTTGCTTTGAGGTGCACTGTCAACTGTGCACTGTGGGACCTTATATAGACAGGTGTGCCCATTCCCAAATCATGTCCAATCAATTGAATTTACCACAGGTGGACTCCAATCAAGTTGTAGAAACATCTCAAGGATGATCAATGGAAACAGAATGAACCTGAGCTCAATTTTGAGTCTAATAGCAAAGGGTCTGAATACTTACGTGTAAATTTGCTAAACTAAAAACGTGTTTTCGCTTTGTCATTATGGGGTATTGTGTGTAGTATGATGAGGGGGAAATAACGATTTAATCCATTTTAGAATAATGCTGTAACGTAGGTAGGCAGACAGTATCTAGCTACAGCCATTTCTATCAGGCATCTTTATGCAAATATTCTACAGTAAAACCAGTTCATCAATTACAGTAAATTGTTGTATTATTGTTTCTCCTCAGTGTTAACTTGTAAACCTAGCTAGCTCGCTAGCTAGCCAATAATTGTTATTTACATCTGTTTGGAATCCTTTCTTGCATCATACCTATCATTTTGTGATATTTAAATGCATCCATGGCCATAATGATAACCAATATCAACCCTCGTCATTTATGTTACATAGCTAGTTAGTCAAATTATTTACAGTTACTGATGTTACACGTTTACTAACAATTTACAAATTCGAGGCGTGGCGCATAATGGCATCAGCATGCTCAGCTAGGCCAACCCAACGAGAGTGCTGCATACTCCCTTAAAAGACATTCGCTTGAAAAATGAGAAAAAAAGCGGCAATTGTACTATTTGTCCATCTTGAGACGCCACAGCCAATATACATGTCCTCCAAATAGTCCAAATGAATCTGAGATGACTCAGGAAATCTGGCATTCATTTTGACATTTCTTAGTCGTGCAATCTAACTAAGATGCTTGGCACAGTATTCCTCAATGGAACAATGTGCAGGAAAACGAGTTCTCTCTCTCAGTGAATGACAACAAAGACTTTATTGAAGAATCCCTACTGTTGACCAATCACCGACAAAGGGGCGTAGACTTCAGCTGCCTCCATAAAAAATATTGTTTGCCTGAATAGCTGAAAAAACCCTCCCCCAAGTTAAAAACTAGCAAAAACATCACAATATTAAGTCATAATATGTGCATGAACTCATCCAAACTGTTTCGGCTGGGAAGCATGCAGACGCCTTAACAAGTTAGCAGGCGCCAGGCTAACTAGCTAGCCAACTACAGTCATGTGCTATTGTTGCTGGTAAACCTAGCTTTAGGTGGCTAGTTGTAACATTGTTGCTTGCTGTTTAGTAGTCATATCTACAACTTAAAAGAGAGGAAGTTTTACAATTGAGATGCAATAGATCTGATTGTAAAACCTCTGCTTTTTAGTCATAGATATGGCTACCTGTAGTTGTTTAGCTAACTTAGCTTGCTAGACTAGCTAGCTACCTATGATAGCAAACTGATTTATTTTTTTATTTCCCCACACTGTAACACAGTAGTACTGTATGTTAGCCAGCAATACAGCAATACACAATATGGTTTTCAGTAGATAAACTCAAGTTAGCTAGCTAGGTGGCTTGCAGGAAAAATAACTTGGCTAGCCACCATATTTTTTCGTCTGCACTCTTGATGCTAGCATCAGCTGTAGCTGAGCTTCTATTGTTAGCTAAATCCAACTCTTTGTTTCTCCGCTATATTCTGGTTGAAACATGTTTGGTTGAATGTCACCATGTAGGTAATAGAACATCAAAAAATGCTCCATTGTCAAATTTGTGTTGATGAAAGGAATCACTAGAAGCTATTGCGGTCTGGTCAGTTCTTTCAGTTTTGCCCAAAGGATTGTGTTGTTAGTGGTCACCTCCCTTTCAGAAAAGCCTGCCTTGGGGGAGGGACAGGGCCAGAGCACGAAGCACCGCCCCACGAGTTGTAGTCTTTCAGGGACCGGAACGCGTGTCAGCTTGTATATTTAACAATTAATCTGCCGATATGAACATCGTTGAAAGACGTCCAATGACTCTATCAAACAAGGACAACCACATCTACAGTAGTGTGATCAGTAGAGCCTTATAGTGTGATCAGTAGAGCCTTATAGTGTGATCAGTAGAGCCTTATAGTGTGATCAGTAGAACATAGAGCCTTATAGTGTGATCAGTAGAGCCTTATAGTGTGATCAGTATAACATAGAGCCTTATAGTGTGATCAGTATAACATAGAGCCTTATAGTGTGATCAGTATAACATAGAGCCTTATAGTGTGATCAGTAGAACATAGAGCCTTCTAGTGTGATCAGTAGAGCCTTATAGTGTGATCAGTAGAGCCTTATAGTGTGATCAGTATAACATAGAGCCTTATAGTGTGATCAGTATAACATAGAGCCTTATAGTGTGATCAGTAGAGCCTTATAGTGTGATCAGTATAACATAGAGCCTTATAGTGTGATCAGTAGAACATAGAGCCTTCTAGTGTGATCAGTAGAGCCTTATAGTGTGATCAGTAGAGCCTTATAGTGTGATCAGTATAACATAGAGCCTTATAGTGTGATCAGTATAACATAGAGCCTTATAGTGTGATCAGTATAACATAGAGCCTTATAGTGTCATCAGTATAACATAGAGCCTTATAGTGTGATCAGTAGAGCCTTATAGTGTTGATCAGTATAACATAGAGCCTTACAGTGTGATCAGTATAACATAGAGCCTTTTAGTGTGATCAGTATAACATAAAGCCTTATTGTGTGATCAGTAGAGCCTTATAGTGTGATCAGTAGAGCCTTATAGTGTGATCCTTCGTGCCACAAAGCAGGACTACATTTATTTTCAGACACCTGTCCCCCCCCCCCCCCCCCCCCCCCCCCTCAATACACAGGAAGCAGTCATAGGGTGTATCATTCAGCGCGAAGCCCAGACCTGCCTTCATCCTGGGCAATTATCTGTGAAACACATCTAACTGACCTAGAAATGCCTCAGACGTGATGAAAACAAGTCCAGGTTCCCCCAGGGTGAAAACCCTTTTACCGTGTGTGTGTGTGTGTGTGTGTGTGTGTGTGTGTGTGTGTGTGATGATACATGAGATATCTAGTAGATATATGAAACAAGTGCTCATTAAAAAGGTAACCCTTCACCAGGCACCATCAGACTGGTCCCAAATCTGGCCAGTCCACTACTTACTAAAACTTCATACTGTGTACTAATCTGGCCTGTCCACTACTTACTAAAACTTCATACTGTGTACTAATCTGGCCTGTCCACTACTTACTAAAACTTCATACTGTGTACTAATCTTACTACATGCTATTTAGAACAGACTGTTTAGTGAAATGTATGCAATATGCCACGGCAGAAATGTGCTACTTTTGGTGCGTTCATTACAACTGGGGAAATCGGAGAAGCTGTGAGATGGTGCCCCAAGTTTTTGACATGTAATTCTGAGTTCAATGACCGTTCAAAACTATTTTTTCCAGTCAGAGAACATATTTTTCCAGAGTTCCTTGTTTTCTTGAACAAACCTTCAGTTACGGCTTCAACCAGTGGGGCTACAACTTTTGTGTTGTTGTTTTGGGCTAATATTAGCTAAGTATCTAACATTTCAAACAACGTATTTGGACAAAACTTGAATGTACTGATGTATGTACAGTTGAACAGTCATCTGATTCCACGGTGGGAAGAGTGTCTGCGGGTTTTCGCTCCTCCCTTGTACTTGATTGATGAATTAAGGTCACTAATTTGTAAGGAACTCCCCTCACCTGGTTGTCTAGGTCTCAGTAAGGAACTCCCCTCACCTGGTTGTCCAGGTCTCAGTAAGGAACTCCCCTCACCTGGTTGTCTAGGTCTCAGTAAGGAACTCCCCTCACCTGGTTGTCTAGGTCTCAGTAAGGAACTCCCCTCACCTGGTTGTCTAGGTCTCAGTAAGGAACTCCCCTCACCTGGTTGTCTAGGTCTCAGTAAGGAACTCCCCTCACCTGGTTGTCTAGGTCTCAGTAAGGAACTCCCCTCACCTGGTTGTCTAGGTCTCAGTAAGGAACTCCCCTCACCTGGTTGTCTAGGTCTCAGTAAGGAACTCCCCTCACCTGGTTGTCCGGGTCTCAGTAAGGAACTCCCCTCACCTGGTTGTCTAGGTCTCAGTAAGGAACTCCCCTCACCTGGTTGTCTAGGTCTCAGTAAGGAACTCCCCTCACCTGGTTGTCTAGGTCTCAGTAAGGAACTCCCCTCACCTGGTTGTCTGGGTCTCAGTAAGGAACTCCCCTCACCTGGTTGTCTAGGTCTCAGTAAGGAACTCCCCTCACCTGGTTGTCCAGGTCTCAGTAAGGAACTCCCCTCACCTGGTTGTCTAGGTCTCAGTAAGGAACTTCCCTCACCTGGTTGTTGGGGTCTCAGTAAGGAACTCCCCTCACCTGGTTGTTGGGGTCTCAGTAAGGAACTCCCCTCACCTGGTTGTCCAGGTCTCAGTAAGAAACTGTGTGTGGTGAGCTTGTGTGTGTGCTAACCCTAACCCTAAGTGGGTGCTACTACTCTGAGCTGTGTGTGCTAACCCTAACCCTAAGTGGGTGCTACTACTCTGAGCTGTGTGTGCTAACCCTAACCCTAAGTGGGTGCTACTACTCTGAGCTGTGTGTGCTAACCCTAACCCTAAGTGGGTGCTACTACTCTGAGCTGTGTGTGCTAACCCTAACCCTAAGTGGGTGCTACTACTCTGAGCTGTGTGTGCAAACCCTATCCCTAAGTAGGTGCTACTACTCTGAGCTGTGTGTGCTAACCCTAATCCTAAGTGGGTGCTACTACTCTGAGCTGTGTGTGCTAACCCTAACCCTAAGTGGGTGCTACTACTCTGAGCTGTGTGTGCTAACCCTAACCCTAAGTGGGTGCTACTACTCTGAGCTGTGTGTGCTAACCCTAACCCTTATTGGGTGCTACTACTCTGAGCTGTGTGTGCTAACCCTAACCCTAAGTGGGTGCTACTACTCTGAGCTGTGTGTGCTAACCCTAACCCTAAGTGGGTGCTACTACTCTGAGCTGTGTGTGCTAACCCTAACCCTAAGTGGGTGCTACTACTCTGAGCTGTGTGCTAACCCTAACCCTAAGTGGGTGCTACTACTCTGAGCTGTGTGTGCTAACCCTAACCCTAAGTGGGTGCTACTACTCTGAGCTGTGTGTGCTAACCCTAACCCTAAGTGGGTGCTACTACTCTGAGCTGTGTGTGCTAACCCTAACCCTAAGTGGGTGCTACTACTCTGAGCTGTGTGTGCTAACCCTAACCCTAAGTGGGTGCTACTACTCTGAGCTGTGTGCTAACCCTAACCCTAAGTGGGTGCTACTACTCTGAGCTGTGTGTGCTAACCCTAATCCTAAGTGGGTGCTACTACTCTGAGCTGTGTGTGCTAACCCTAACCCTAAGTGGGTGCTACTACTCTGAGCTGTGTGTGCTAACCCTAACCCTAAGTGGGTGCTACTACTCTGAGCTGTGTGTGCTAACCCTAACCCTTATTGGGTGCTACTACTCTGAGCTGTGTGTGCTAACCCTAACCCTAAGTGGGTGCTACTACTCTGAGCTGTGTGCTAACCCTAACCCTAAGTGGGTGCTACTACTCTGAGCTGTGTGTGCTAACCCTAACCCTAAGTGGGTGCTACTACTCTGAGCTGTGTGTGCTAACCCTAACCCTAAGTGGGTGCTACTACTCTGAGCTGTGTGCTAACCCTAACCCTAAGTGGGTGCTACTACTCTGAGCTGTGTGTGCTAACCCTAACCCTAAGTGGGTGCTACTACTCTGAGCTGTGTGTGCTAACCCTAACCCTAAGTGGGTGCTACTACTCTGAGCTGTGTGCTAACCCTAACCCTAAGTGGGTGCTACTACTCTGAGCTGTGTGTGCTAACCCTAACCCTAAGTGGGTGCTACTACTCTGAGCTGTGTGTGCTAACCCTAACCCTAAGTGGGTGCTACTACTCTGAGCTGTGTGTGCTAACCCTAACCCTAAGTGGGTGCTATACATTGAGATGGAGACACAATCGTCACCAGACTTTATCTTCATCCACCATCTCCCTCTGATTAGACCCACTCCAATGTGCATACCGCCCGAGCAGATCCATAGATGACGCAATCTCAATTGCTCTCCACACTGCCCTCACCCACCTACTGTAGATAAGAGGAATACCTATGTGAGAATGCTGTTCATTGACTACAGCTCAGCGTTCAACACCATTGTCCCCTCTGAGCTCATCACCAAGCTTAGGACTCTGAGTCTGAACACATCCCTCTGCAACTGGATCCTGGTCTTCCTGAAATGCCGACCCAAGGTGATGAGGGTAGGAAACATCACCTCCGCCACACTGATCCTCAACACTGGAGCCCCTACAGTGGTGTGTGCTTAGTCCCCTCCTGTACTCCCTGTTCACCTACGACTGCATGGCCACGCAAGACTCCAACACCATTAGGTTTGCTGATGACACGACGCTGGTAGGCCTGGTGATGAGTCAACCTACAGAGAGAAGCTCAGTGACCTGGCAGTGTGTTGCCAGAGCAACAACCTCTCCCTGAATGTCAGTATTTGTATTTTTTATGGATCCCCATTAGCTGCTGCCAAGGCAATGTATAGTCTTAAACTCTTAGTACTCGTAATGATCGGCTATGAAAAGCCAACTGACATTTACTCCTGAGGTGCTGACCTGTTGCACCCTCGACAACTACTGTGATTATTATTATTTGACCATGCTGGTTATTTATGAACATTTGAACGTCTTGGCCATGTTCTGTTATCATCTGCACCCGGCACAACCAGAAGAGGACTGGCCACCCCTCATAGCCTGGTTCCTCTCTAGGTTTCTTCCTAGGTTTTGGCCTTTCTAGGGGGTTTTTCCTAGCCACCGTGCTTCTACACCTGCATTGCTTGCTGTTTGGGGTTTTAAGCTGGGTTTCTGTACAGCACTTTGAGATATCAGCTGATGTAAGAAGGGCTATATAAATAAATGTGATTTGATTTCAATACATTTGTATTTGTATAGTGTGTCTATGTTTGTGTTGCTTCACAGTCCCCGCTGTTCCATAAGATGTTTTTTAAATCTGATTCTACTGCTGCATCAGTTACTTGATGTAGAATAGAGTTCCATGTAGTCGTGGCTCTATGTAGTACTGTGGAATAGAGTTCCATGTAGTCATGGCTCTATGTAGTACTGTGGAATAGAGTTCCATGTAGTCATGGCTCTATGTAGTACTGTGGAATAGAGTTCCATGTAGTCGTGGCTCTATGTAGTACTGTGGAATAGAGTTCCATGTAGTCGTGGCTCTATGTAGTACTGTGGAATAGAGTTCCATGTAGTCGTGGCTCTATGTAGTACTGTGGAATAGAGTTCCATGTAGTCGTGGCTCTATGTAGTACTGTGGAATAGAGTTCCATGTAGTCGTGGCTCTATGTAGTACTGTGGAATAGAGTTCCATGTAGTTTTGGCTCTATGTAGTACTGTGGAATAGAGTTCCATGTAGTTTTGGCTCTATGTAGTACTGTGGAATAGAGATCCATGTAGTCGTGGCTCTATGTAGTACTGTGGAATAGAGTTCCATGTAGTTTTGGCTCTATGTAGTACTGTGGAATAGAAATCCATGTAGTCGTGGCTCTATGTAGTACTGTGGAATAGAGTTCCATATAGTCTTGGCTCTATGTAGTACTGTGTAATAGAGTTCCATGTAGTTTTGGCTCTATGTAGTACTGTGGAATAGAGTTCCATGTAGTCGTGGCTCTATGTAGTCCTGTGGAATAGAGTTCCATGTAGTCATGGCTCTATGTAGTACTGTGGAATAGAGTTCCATGTAGTCATGGCTCTATGTAGTACTTAGTACAATTGCAATTTTCCTAAGTCCTTTTCTGTGGCACCTGACCACACGAGTGAACAATAGTCAAGGTCCAACAAAACTAGAGCCTGTAGGACCTGCCTTGTTGATAGTGTTGTTAAGAAGGTAGAAACTAGGGCCTGTAGGACCTGCCTTGTTGATAGTGTTGTTAAGAAGGTAGAAACTAGGGACTGTAGGACCTGCCTTGTTGGTAGTGTTGTTAAGAAGGTAGAAACTAGGACCTGTAGGACCTGCCTTGTTGATAGTGTTGTTAAGAAGGTAGAAACTAGGGCCTGTAGGACCTGCCTTGTTGATCGTGCTGTTAAGAAGGTAGAAACTAGGGCCTGTAGGACCTGCCTTGTTGATAGTGTTGTTAAGAAGGTAGAAACTAGGGCCTGTAGGACCTGCCTTGTTGATAGTGTTGTTAAGAAGGTAGAGCAACACTTTATTATGGACAGACTTCTCCCCATCTCAGCTACTGTTGTATCAATATGTTTTGACCATAACAGTTTACAGTCCAGGGTTACACCAACAGTTTAGTCACCTCAACTTGCTCAATTTCCACATGATTCATTACAACATGTAGTTGAGGTTTAGGGTTTAGTGAAGGATTTGTCCCAAATACAATGCTTTTACTTTTAGAAATATTTAGGGCTAACTTATTCCTTGCCACCCACTCTGAAACTAGGTGCAGCTCTGAAGTGTTGCAGTCATTTCAGTTGATGTAGTAGCTGAGGTGTATAGTGTTGAGTCATTTCAGTTGATATAGTAGCTGAGGTGTATAGTGTTGAGTCATTTCAGTTGATGTAGTAGCTGAGGTGTATAGTGTTGAGTCATTTCAGTTGATGTAGTAGCTGAGGTGTATAGTGTTGAGTCATTTCAGTTGATGTAGTAGCTGAGGTGTATAGTGTTGATTCATTTCAGTTCATGTAGTAGCTGAGGTGTATAGTGTTGAGTCATTTCAGTTGATGTAGTAGCTGAGGTGTATAGTGTTGAGTCATTTCAGTTGATGTAGTAGCTGAGGTGTATAGTGTTGAGTCATTTCAGTTGATGTAGTAGCTGAGGTGTATAGTGTTGAGTCATTTCAGTTGATGTAGTAGCTGAGGTGTATAGTGTTGCAGTCATTTCAGTTGATGTAGTAGCTGAGGTGTATAGTGTTGCAGTCATTTCAGTTGATGTAGTAGCTGAGGTGTATAGTGTTGCAGTCATTTCAGTTGATGTAGTAGCTGAGGTGTATAGTGTTGAGTCATTTCAGTTGATATAGTAGCTGAGGTGTATAGTGTTGAGTCATTTCAGTTTATATAGTAGCTGAAGTGTATAGTGTTGAGTCATTTCAGTTGATGTAGTAGCTGAGGTGTATAGTGTTGAGTCATTTCAGTTGATGTAGTAGCTGAGGTGTATAGTGTTGAGTCATTTCAGTTGATATAGTAACTGAAGTGTATAGTGTTGAGTCATTTCAGTTGATGTAGTAGCTGAGGTGTATAGTGTTGAGTCATTTCAGTTGATGTAGTAGCTGAGGTGTATAGTGTTGAGTCATTTCAGTTGATGTAGTAGCTGAGGTGTATAGTGTTGCAGTCATTTCAGTTGATGTAGTAGCTGAGGTGTATAGTGTTGAGTCATTTCAGTTGATATAGTAGCTGAGGTGGCTGACATGGAGCTTCAATAGAAAGCTTGCTGATTTAAGTTAGGGTGATTATTCTAGATGGTTTTAGTTTAGTAGAGCCAAAGCTCTGACGAAGGCCACAGGCTGACATGGAGCTTCAATAGAAAGCTTGCTGATTTAAGTTAGGGTGATTATTCTAGATGGTTTTAGTTTAGTAGAGCCAAAGCTCTGACGAAGGCCACAGGCTGACATGGAGCTTCAATAGAAAGCTTGCTGATTTAAGTTAGGGTGATTATTCTAGATGGTTTTAGTTTAGTAGAGCCAAAGCTCTGACGAAGGCCATAGGCTGACGTGTAGCTGCAATAGAAAGTGATACTAGAAGAACATTGTGATTTCTTTTTCCTTTAAAAACCTAAGGCTATATGTTACATAAATGTTTCATATCCATAATTGTTATGATTATTGATTTGAATTGCTCGCCCTCCCATTTCACCGGAAGTTGTCCAGCTAGCGGGAAGCCTAGCCCAAAGAGGTTTTAAACTGATCTAATTGTTACCATGCAGCTTCAACAAGATAGCTGTGTCTAATTGTTACCATGCACCTTCAACAAGATAGCTGTGTCTAATTGTTACCATGCACCTTCAACAAGATAGCTCTGTCTAATTGTTACCATGCACCTTCAACAAGATAGCTGTGTCTAATTGTTACCATGCACCTTCAACAAGATAGCTCTGTCTAATTGTTACCATGCACCTTCAACAAGATAGCTCTGTCTAATTGTTACCATGCACCTTCAACAAGATAGCTGTGTCTAATTGTTACCATGCACCTTCAACAAGATAGCTGTGTCTAATTGTTACCATGCACCTTCAACAAGATAGCTCTGTCTAATTGTTACCATGCACCTTCAACAAGATAGCTGTGTCTAATTGTTACCATGCACCTTCAACAAGCTAGCGGGAAGCCTAGCCCAAAGAGGTTTTAAACTGATCTAATTGTTACCATGCAGCTTCAACAAGATAGCTGTGTCTAATTGTTACCATGCACCTTCAACAAGATAGCTGTGTCTAATTGTTACCATGCACCTTCAACAAGATAGCTCTGTCTAATTGTTACCATGCACCTTCAACAAGATAGCTGTGTCTAATTGTTACCATGCACCTTCAACAAGATAGCTCTGTCTAATTGTTACCATGCACCTTCAACAAGATAGCTCTGTCTAATTGTTACCATGCACCTTCAACAAGATAGCTGTGTCTAATTGTTACCATGCACCTTCAACAAGATAGCTGTGTCTAATTGTTACCATGCACCTTCAACAAGATAGCTGTGTCTAATTGTTACCATGCACCTTCAACAAGATAGCTCTGTCTAATTGTTACCATGCAGCTTCAAGATAGCTCTGTCTAATTGTTACCATGCACCTTCAACAAGATAGCTCTGTCTAATTGTTACCATGCACCTTCAACAAGATAGCTCTGTCTAATTGTTACCATGCACCTTCAACAAGATAGCTCTGTCTAATTGTTACCATGCACTTTCAACAAGAATGCTCTGTCTAATTGTTACCATGCAGCTTCAAGATAGCTCTGTCTAATTGTTACCATGCAGCTTCAAGATAGCTCTGTCTAATTGTTACCATGCACCTTCAACAAGATAGCTGTGTCTAATTGTTACCATGCACCTTCAACAAGATAGCTGTGTCTAATTGTTACCATGCACCTTCAACAAGATAGCTGTGTCTAATTGTTACCATGCACCTTCAACAAGATAGCTCTGTCTAATTGTTACCATGCAGCTTCAAGATAGCTGTGTCTAATTGTTACCATGCACCTTCAACAAGATAGCTGTGTCTAATTGTTACCATGCACCTTCAACAAGATAGCTGTGTCTAATTGTTACCATGCACCTTCAACAAGATAGCTGTGTCTAATTGTTACCATGCACCTTCAACAAGATAGCTGTGTCTAATTGTTACCATGCAGCTTCAACAAGATAGCTGTGTCTAATTGTTACCATGCACCTTCAACAAGATAGCTGTGTCTAATTGTTACCATGCAGCTTCAACAAGATAGCTGTGTCTAATTGTTACCATGCACCTTCAACAAGATAGCTCTGTCTAATTGTTACCATGCACCTTCAACAAGATAGCTCTGTCTAATTGTTACCATGCAGCTTCAAGATAGCTCTGTCTAATTGTTACCATGCAGCTTCAAGATAGCTCTGTCTAATTGTTACCATGCAGCTTCAAGATAGCTCTGTCTAATTGTTACCATGCAGCTTCAAGATAGCGGTGTTACTGTTCATGTTGCTGATGATTGCATCCAAAACATTGTCTCATTGATGGATGTGAGATGCTAATCAACAAGCTGCCACTGAAAGTGCCCATTGCCAAATCCAGAGGTTGGATAGGTAATGGCATGTGTTTGCCTTTTTAAAGTCTGAAATCCTCTCAAAACTCCTGTGAGATTGGTTGGGGAAATGATATCTAATGAGCCAAGCTGTACTTTCTGCAAATATAAATCCCACCTGCCTCTATAAACACGTTCTCTGCAAAATGCAGCATCTGCCAAATCTTCCAAAAGAGCAAGATGATTTGATTTCCCATCATCTCAGTGTTTTATAGTGTTTTACACAATGGCTTCATTTTAACACATCAAATCAAATGTATTTATAAAGCCCTTCTCACATCAGCTGATGTCTCAAAGTGCTGTACCGACACCCAGCCTAAAACCCTAAACAGTGAGCAATGCAGGGGTAGAAGCACGGCATGGTCATGCTACTACAGTAATAAATTACTGTACTTTATATAGATTATTATTGTAACAACTGTACTGATGTGATCAAATGATGATATAGCCTGTCAAGATATGTTACATGAATTCACAATAGAATTACAATAAAATGAAACATTTATTTAATTATTACTCTCACAATTTCACCCATTTTCAACATATAGTTTCCCCATTGGATGCTTGACAAGCAGTTCCCTTATTCCACCACTACAGGGTTATGGTCTGGTTCTCTACAGGGTTATGGTTAGGTCTGGTACTCTACAGGGTTATGGTTAGGTCTGGTACTCTACAGGGTTATGGTTAGGTCTGGTTCTCTACAGGGTTATGGTTAGGTCTGGTTCTCTACAGGGTTATGGTTAGGTCTGGTACTCTACAGGGTTATGGTTAGGTCTGGTACTCTACAGGGTTATGGTTAGGTTTGGTACTCTACAGGGTTATGGTTAGGTCTGGTTCTCTACAGGGTTATGGTTAGGCCTGGTACTCTACAGGGTTATGGTTAGGTCTGGTACTCTACAGGGTTATGGTTAGAACTGGTACTCTACAGGGTTATGGTTAGGTCTGGTACTCTACAGGGTTATGGTTAGGTCTGGTACTCTACAGGGTTATGGTTAGGTCTGGTACTCTACAGGGTTATGGTTAGGTCTGGTATTCTACAGGGTTATGGTTAGGTCTGGTACTCTACAGGGTTATGGTTAGGTCTGGTACTCTACAGGGTTATGGTTAGGTCTGGTACTCTACAGGGTTATGGTTAGGTCTGGTACTCTACAGGGTTATGGTTAGGTTTGGTACTCTACAGGGTTATGGTTAGGTCTGGTACTCTACAGGGTTATGGTTAGGTTTGGTACTCTACAGGGTTATGGTTAGGTCTGGTTCTCTACAGGGTTATGGTTAGGCCTGGTACTCTACAGGGTTATGGTTAGGTCTGGTACTCTACAGGGTTATGGTTAAAACTGGTACTCTACAGGGTTATGGTTAGGTCTGGTACTCTACAGGGTTATGGTTAGGGCTATGGTTAGGTCTGGTATTCTACAGGGTTATGGTTAGGTCTGGTACTCTACAGGGTTATGGTTAGGTCTGGTACTCTACAGGGTTATGGTTAGATCTGGTACTCTACAGGGTTATGGTTAGGTCTGGTACTCTACAGGGTTATGGTTAGGTCTGGTACTCTACAGGGTTATGGTTAGGGTTATGGTTAGGTCTGGTATTCTACAGGGTTATGGTTAGATCTGGTTCTCTACAGGGTTATGGTTAGGTCTGGTACTCTACAGGGTTATGGTTAGGTCTGGTATTCTACAGGGTTATGGTTAGATCTGGTTCTCTACAGGGTTATGGTTAGGGTTATGGTTAGGTCTGGTATTCTACAGGGTTATGGTTAGATCTGGTACTCTACAGGGTTATGGTTAGGACTGGTACTCTACAGGATTGTCTCCTCCTGGTCTAGAGGTTTATGGTTGGGTCTGGTACTCTACAGGGTTATGGTTAGGGTTATGGTTAGGTCTGGTACTCTACAGGGTTATGGTTAGGACTGGTACTCTACAGGATTGTCTCCTCCTGGTCTAGAGGTTTATGGTTGGGTCTGGTATTCTACATAGAGCTCTAGATAGACAGAGAGCTTTGTCATCTGGGTGTTTATTGGTTCTTTTAGGATCAGGCAGTTTATTTTCAGAGACATTTACATCATACAGTATCATTTACATTAATATAGATAAAATAACTTACACTAATATAGATAATCTAACATCATTAGATATATCATGTTGCATACACACAGGGCCAATCTAAAATGGCACCAAACTCCTCTACAGAGCCCTGTTCCCTTCATAGTGCACTACAATAGACCAGAGCCCTGTTCCCTTCATAGTGCACTACTTTAGACCAGAGCCCTGTTCCCTTCATATTGCACTACTATAGACCAGAGCCCTGTTCCCTGTCATAGTACACTACTATAGACCAGAGCCCTGTTCCCTTAATAGTGCACTACTATAGACCAGAGCCCTGTTCCCTTCATAGTGCACTGCTGTCGACCAGAGCCCTGTTCCCTTCATAGTGCACTACTATAGACCAGAGCCCTGTTCCCTTCATAGTGCACTACTATAGACCAGAGCCCTGTTCCCTTCATAGTGCACTGCTGTAGACCAGAGCCCTGTTCCCTTCATAGTGCACTACTATAGACCAGAGCCCTGTTCCCTTCATAGTGCACTACTATAGACCAGAGCCCTGTTCCCTTCATAGTGCACTACTTTAGACCAGAGCACTGTTCCCTTCATAGTGCACTATTTTAGACCAGAGCACTGTTCCCTTCATAGTGCACTACTATAGACTAGAGCCCTGTTCCCTTCATAGTGCACTACTATAGACCAGAGCACTGTTCCCTGTCATAGTGCACTACTTTAGACCAGAGTCCTATGGAACCCTACTCCCTTCATAGTGCACTACTTTAGACCAGAGTCTTATGGAACCCTACTCCCTTCATAGTGCACTATTTTAGATCAGAGTCCTATGGAACCCTACTCCCTTCATAGTGCACTACTTTAGACCAGAGTCCTATGGAATTCTACTCCCTTCATAGTGCACTATTTTAGACCAGAGTCCTATGGAATCCTACTCCCTTCATAGTGCACTACTTTAGACCAGAGTCCTATGGAATCCTACTCCCTTCATAGTGCACTACTTTAGACCAGAGTCCTATGGAACCCTACTCCCTTCATAGTGCACTACTTTAGACCAGAGTCCTATGGAACCCTACTCCCTTCATAGTGCACTACTTTGGACCAGAGTCTTATGGAACCCTGTTCCCTTCATAGTGCACTACTTTAGACCAGATGTATTAGACAGCTTTGGGAGACTTTGGCCCAAAGTAATTGACTATAGTGTTGTAATAGTGCCCACTAGAGGGAATAGGTTGACGCCAGCCGCTCCTCATTCACTCAGCCTATTGAGTCCACTGATCCCACTCACACAGAACTACCTTACGCCTTGGTCTCATTCTCCCCTCTCTCTCCAGATAAAATCCTGCGACTAGTGATGTCCGTCCGCCCGACATCCTGCCCGCTCAACTCTTCCTCCCTTCTCCACACCATCTCTGGAGACCTCCCCTTCCTCACTTCACTCATCAACTAATCCCTGACCACTGACTTCAAGATGGCCCGAGTCGCTCCTCTCCTCAAGAAACTAACACTCGACCCATATACTGTATACTGTTATATTAATTTATAGATGATACTGTATATATCCCCATGTTAACATGCTATATATACTGTTATATTCATGTATCGATGATATACACTCTCCGGCCAGTTTATTAGGTCCGCCGCCCATTTCACAAAACTGGGTTACAGACAGTGAGTTGTGTGGCTGTGTCTTGCTATATAAAGCAGGCATCGAGGCATTCAGTTACTGTTCAACTGAATGTTAGAATGGGCAAAACTATGTGCCAAGCGCACCAAATTCAGTATCCCAGAAAACAGTTTGTTGATGAGCGAGGTCCAAGAAGAATCTGTCTGTCTGTCTCTGTCTGTCTGCCTGAATTTTTGCCTGTCTGTCTGCATATCTGCCTGTCTGCCTGTCTATCTGTCTGTCCATCTATCTGCCTGCCTGCCCGTCCGTCTGTCCGTCTGTCTGTCTGTTCGTTTATCTGCCTGTCTGCATATCTTCCTCTCCATCTGTCCATCCATCTATCTGCCTATCTGTCTGCCTGTCTGTCTGCCTGCCTGTCTGTCTGTGGTCTGCTATAGAAACATGCAGTTAATACATAGAGGAAGCCATATATGATGAATGTCTACCTGCCTGCCCGCCTGCCTGTCCATCTATCTGCCTGCCTGCCTTTTAACATGTATATTTTTTACCCCCTTTTTGTGGTATCCAATTGGTAGTTACAGTCTTGTCTCATCGCTGCAACTCCCATACGGACTCGGGAGAGGCGAAGGTCGAGAGCCGTGCGTCCTCCGAAACACAACCCAACCAAGCCGCACTGCTTCTTGACACAATGCCCACTTAACCCGGAAGCCAGCCACACCAATGTGTTGGAGGAAACAATGTACACCTGGCGACCATGCACTGCACCCAGGAGTCGCTAGTGCGCTATGGAACAAGGACATCCCTGCCGGCCAGCTGCAACAGAGCCTGGACTGGAACCCAGAATCTTTAGTGACACAGCTAGCACTGCGGTGCAGTGCCTTAGACCACAGTGCCACTCTGGAGGCCTGTCTGTGTGTCTGCGTGTCCGTCAGTCTCCGTGCCCGCCTTTCTACCTGTCTGCGTGTCCGGCTGTCTGCCTGTCTACCTGTCTGCGTGTCTGCCTGTCTGCCTGTCTACCTGTCCGCGTGTCTGCCTTCCTGTCGGTCTGTCTGCCTGTCTACCTGTCTGTGTGTCTGCCTGTCTGCCTGTCTACCTGTCTGCGTGTCTGCCTGTCTACCTGTCTAACTGTCTAACTGTCTACCTGTCTGCGTGTCCAGCTGTCTGCCTGTCTACCTGTCTACGTGTCTGCCTGTCTACCTGTCCGCCTGTCTGCCTGACTACCTGTCCGCGTGTCCGGCTGTCTACCTGTCTGCCTGTCTACCTGTCTGCGTGTCTGCCTGTCTGTCTGCGTGTCCGTCAGTATGCGTGTCTACCTGTCTGCGTGTCTACCTGCCTGCGTGTCTGCCTGTCTGCGTGTCTACCTGTCCGCGTGTCCAGCTGTCTGCCTGCCTGCCTGCCTGCCTGCCTGCGTGTCTGCCTGTCTGCCTGTCTGCCTGCCTACCTGTCTGCGTGTCTGCCTGTCTGCGTGTTCGGCTGTCTGCCTGCCTGCGTGTCTACCTGTCTGCCTGCCTGCGTGTCTGCCTGTCTGCGTGTCTACCTGTCTGCGTGTCTACCTGTCTGGGTGTTTGCCTGTCTGCGTGTCTGCCTGTCTGCGTGTCTGCCTGTCTGCGTGTCCGCCTGTCTGTGTTTCTACCTGTCTGCCTGTCTGCGTGTCTACCTGTCTGCCTGTCTGCGTGTCTACCTGTCTGCGTGTCTACCTGTCTGCGTGTCTGCCTGTCTGTCTGCGTGTCCGTCAGTATGCGTGTCTACCTGTCTGCGTGTCTACCTGCCTGCGTGTCTGCCTGTCTGCGTGTCTACCTGTCCGCATGTCCAGCTGTCTGCCTGCCTGCCTGCCTGCGTGTCTGCCTGTCTGCCTGCCTACCTGTCTGCGTGTCTGCCTGTCTGCGTGTCCGGCTGTCTGCCTGTCTGCCTGCCTGCGTGTCTGCGTGTCTACCTGTCTGCCTGCCTGCGTGTCTGCCTGTCTGCGTGTCTACCTGTCTGCGTGTCTACCTGTCTGGGTGTTTGCCTGTCTGCGTGTCTGCCTGTCTGCGTGTCTGCCTGTCTGCGTGTCCGCCTGTCTGTGTTTCTACCTGTCTGCCTGTCTGCGTGTCTACCTGTCTGTGTGTCTGCCTGTCTGCGTGTCTGCCTGTCTGCGTGTCTGCCTGTCTGCGTGGCTACCTGTCTGCCTGTCTGCGTGTCTACCTGTCTGCGTGTCTACCTGTCTGCGTGTCTGCCTGTCTGCGTGTCTGTCTGTCTGCCTGTCTGCTTGTCTGCCTGTCTGCGTGTCTGTCTGTCTGCCCGTCTGCCTGTCTGCTCGTCTGCTTGTCTGCCTGTCTGTGTGTCTGCCTGTCTGCGTGTCTGCCTGTCTGTCTGTCTGTGTGTCTGTGTGTCTGCCTGTCTGTCTGCCTGTCTGTCTGTCTGCCTGTCTGCCTGTTTGCCTGTTTGCCTGTTTGCCTGTCTGTCTGTGTGTCTGCCTGTCTGTCTGTCTGTGTGTCTGTGTGTCTGCCTGTCTGTCTGTCTGTCTGTCTGTCTGTCTGTCTGCCTGTCTGCCTGTTTGCCTGTTTGCCTGTCTGTCTGTGTGTCTGCCTGTCTGCGTGTCTGCCTGTCTGTCTGTCTGTCTGTCTGTCTCTGGCCGGTTACTACATTGAGAAAGCCAAGCCGTATAGGATGAGTTCTAATCTAAGATCACTTCTACATGTTGGTTCCCTGGACACAGATGAAGCCTTTTCTTGGATTATGTCCAATGGACTTTATCTATTGAGAGAGCAGTCCAGGACTGGGCCTTATCCGAGTCGGGGAAACCAGACTCTTAAATGTAGGATTGGGGTTCATGGGCAAGGGGTCAGGGGTTAGAGGTCAAGGATTACAGGTCAAGATAAAGTAGTAAATTATGTTAATATAAAAAATGGGAATACCCACTGACATTCTCAGATATTAACACACACACACCTTCCCTCCCTACAAGTAGACAGACCAGTATATGACGTTGAAGAAGAGGAAACTGAAGGGGAACAGAGCACGTGCGTACAGGTCGATGCGTTTGGCTGCAGCGGGGATGACAGGTTTAGGGGGCGGGGCTTTCTTGTTGTTCTTGGCCTGTGATTTGCCGGTTGCCCCGGTAACTTCAATGGGCTTGCCATAGCAGTCAAAGTTAGAAAGCTCAAAGTCTCTGGGGAGAGATCCCACGATGCTGAAGTCATTAGAGCGGAGGTCTGACTTAGATGTACACACCTTCTTACAGCGGGTCTCCACCACCTACAGACACAGACAGACACACCAGTTAGTAATGTTAGGACAGCAGTAAAAGAGAGATGTGTAGGAAGTAAATGATCAGGAGAGAGAGAGTGATAGAGAGAGAGTTATAGAGAGAGCAATGTTGGGAACATCCTTTAAATTGTATTGTACGTTTCCTCCGTGAAAACAATGTTCTGAGCAAATATCAAATAGGCTTTTCACCAAATTACTGTAAACGACAGACCACGTATTCACCCTGCACACCCTAAATGACTAACAAACAAACCAAAACAAAGGCAAAGTCTTTTCATGCTTTGTTGATTTACAAAAAGATTTAAACTCAATTTGGCATCAGGGTCTGCTATACAAATTGATTGAAAGTGGTGTTGGGGTAAAAACACACGACATTATAAAACTCATGTACATAAACAAGTGTGTGGTTAAAATTGGCAAGAAACACACATTTCTTCCCACAGAGCCGTGGGGTGAGACAGGGATGCAGTTTAAGCCCCACCCTCTTCAACATATATATCAAAGAATTGGCGAGGGCGCTTGTCACGTTCTGACCTTTATTTCCTTTGTTTTGTCATTATTTAGTATGGTCAGGGCGTGAGTTGGGGTGGGCAGTCTATGTTTGTTTTTCTATGATTTGGGTATTTCTATGTTTCGGCTTAGTATGGTTCTCAATCAGAGGCAGGTGTCATTAGTTGTCTCTGATTGAGAATCATACTTAGGTAGCCTGGGTTTCACTGTGTGTTGGTGGGTGTTTGTTCCTGTCTCTGTGTTTGCACCAGATAGGACTGTTTTGGGTTTCGTTCATTCCACGGTTATTGTTTTTTGTATTCAGTTGTTCATGTGTCCATTTTCGTATTAAAAGAACCATGGACACTTACCACGCCGCATATTGGTCCTAAGCCGAAATCCCTTTCAGAAACACACCAACCAAGGACCAAGCGGCGTGGTAAAAGACAGCGACGACAGCAACAGCAGCAGCAACAACAGCGGCCAGCATCACAGGACTCCTGGACATGGGAGGAGATACTGAACGGAGAGGGACCCTGGGCACAGGCTGGGGAATATCGCCGCCCCAAAGCAGAGCTGGAGGCAGCGAAAGCTGAGCGGCGGTGATATGAGGAGGCAGCACGGCAGTGCGACAGGTACGAGAGGCAGCCCCCAAAACATTTTTGGGGGGGCACACGAGGTGTGGAGCTAAGCCAGGAAGCAGACCTGAGCTCACTCCTCGTGCTTATTATAAGCAGCGCGTTACTGGTCAGGCACCGTGTTATGCAGTTAAGCGCACAGTGTCGTCAGTACGTGTCCATAGCCCGGTGCGCTATAGGGCAGCCCCCCGAGAGTGTCATGCGAGTGCGGGCATCGAGCCAGGACGTATGGTGCCTGCTCAACGGGTCTGGTCGCTGGTACGCAGTTTTGGTCCAGGGTATCCTGCGCCGGCTCTGCGTGCTGTGTCTCCGGGGCGCTGGGAGGGTGCAAATCAAATCAAATCAAATTTTATTTGTCACATACACATGGCAGTGCGTCCTCTGCCTGCGCTCCGCTCGTGCCGGGCAAATGTGGGAGTGGAGCATAAGGGAGAGGTGCGCGTAGTAAGCACTAGATCTCCCGTGCTTACCCACAACCCGGTTCAACCTGTGCCTGCACACTGGAGGGTCCGGGCTAGAGTAGCCTGGGGAAGTGGTGCCAAGGCTGCGCACCAGAGCTCCAGTGCTCCTCCACAGCCCGGTCCTTCAGGTGCCTCCTCCTAACACCAAGCCTCCTGAAGGTCTCCCCAGCCTGGTGGTTCCTGTGGCAGCCCCACGCACCAGGCTGTCTCTCTGTCTCCTCCCTGCAGGTGGTCCCGCCTGTCCGGAGGCTCTGGCGCCAGAGCCCCTCAGCCCAGAGGCGCCATAGCCCCTCAGCCCAGAGGCGCCAGAGCTTCCGCCCCTCTATCCCGAGCTGCCCCTCTGTCCAGAGCTCCCGCCCCTCTTTCCAGAGCTCCCGCCCCTCTGTCCCGAGCTGCCCCTCTGTCCAGTGGGGTCATTGAGAAGGGTGGCCATGGTTAGAAAGCCACGGAGGCGGACAATAAGGCGGACTAAGACGATGGTGAAGTGGGGTCCGCGTCCTGCGCCAGAGCCGCCACCGCGGACAGACGCCCACCCAGACCCTCCTCTATAGGTTAAGGTTTTGCGGCCGGAGTCCGCACCTTTGAGGGGGGGGGTCACATTCTGACCTTTATTTCCTTTGTTTTGTCATTATTTAGTATGGTCAGGGCGTGAGTTGGGGTGGGCAGTCTGTTTGTTTTTCTATGATTTGGGTATTTCTATGTTTCGGGCTAGTATGGTTCTCAATCAGAGGCAGGTGTCATTACAGCACTAGAACAGTCTGCAGCACCCGGCCTCACCCTATTAGAATGAATCTGAAGTCAAATGTCTGCTGTTTGCTGATGATCTGGTGCTTCTGTCAACAACCAAGGAGCGCCTACAGCAGCACATAGATCTTCTGCACAGATTCTGACAGACCTGGTCCCTGACAGACCTGGGCCCTGTCAGACCTGGGCTCGGACAGTAAATCTCAGTAAGACACAAACAATGGTTTTCCAAAAAAGGTCCAGTCACCAGGACCACGAATACAAATTCCATCTAGACACCGTTGCCCTAGGGCACACAAAAAACTATACATACCTCGGCCTAAACATCAGTAAGACAAAAAGAATGGTGTTCCAGTTGCCAGGACCACAAATTTGATGTATTGTTGTTTCTACCTTCTTGCCCTTTGTGCTGCTGTCTGTGCCCAATAATGTTTGTACCATGTTTTGTGCTGCTACCATGTTGTGCTGCTGCCATGTTGTGATGCTACTATGTTGTTGTCTTATGTCTCTCTTTATGTAGTGTTGTGGTGTCTCCCTTGTCGGGATGTGTGTTTTGTCCTATTTTTGTTATATATATATTTTTTAAACCTAGCCCCCATCCAAGCAGGAGGCCTTTTGGTCATTGTAAATAAGAATTTGTTCTTAACTGACTTGTGTAGTTAAATAAAGGTTAACAAAAAAAAAATACAAATTCCATCTAAGTTCTGTTGCCCACGAGCACAAAACTATACATACCTCGACCTAAACATCAGCGTCACAAGTCATTTCCACAGACCTGTGAACGATCTGAGAGACAAGGCAAGAAGGGCTTTCTATGCCATCAAAAGAAACATACAATTTTACATACCAATTAGGATCTGGCAAAAAATATTTGAATACCGCGATACCGGTTTATCCCACTAGGGAACCTCATGTGATTTTAAACTGTTTAATGAAAGGGAACCCAATTCCCTTTAAAGTTAACTAAGTCATTGGCCCGGGACAGCCCCTTTCTGCTGTTACGAATATAACCCCCACCAGGAGCAATTCCCTTCAGACCAGCTTACCTCAATAACCGAGAGGGCTAAGGTTTCAGACCAGCTTACCTCGATAACCGAGAGGGCTAAGGTTTCAGACCAGCTTACCTCGATAACCGAGGGGGCTAAGGTTTCAGACCAGCTTACCTCGATAACCGAGGGGGCTAAGGTTTCAGACCAGCTTACCTCGATAACCGAGAGGGCTAAGGTTTCAGACCAGCTTACCTCGATAACCGAGGGGGCTAAGGTTTCAGACCAGCTTACCTCGATAACCGAGGGGGCTAAGGTTTCAGACCAGCTTACCTCGATAACCGAGAGGGCTAAGGTTTCAGACCAGCTTACCTCGATAACCGAGAGGGCTAAGGTTTGAGTAGATTGCTGAATTCTTAACCATACCAAGTGGTTAAAATCTGAGACTATCGATCTGACAGAATAAGAGCTACTCTTCGATACTAATTACTAGCCTGCAGCAAGAAATTATGTACCTGTGAATGCGAAGATCGACAACCGCCGAAACAACTATTCTGTATCAACATATCTTTCGCGCCCTTCTCTGTCCCTTTGTCTAACAAGCCGCCATGCCGGTTTAGGGCACATTCCCCTATCATTTCCTTGTATTCATATCTACTTGTTTGTTTGTGCATTTCTGTTATTATTTAGTTAGTTAATAAATTATTAAGACAATTGATGTATGGATGACTCATAGTGAAGACTGGATTTGTGCAGATAACCAACAATTTATGATGTTTGGAATGAGACTAATGTGAGGTAAAGAATAATTCATTAATTAGAAGACTAATTGATCAGATATTAAAATATCTGAAGAGTTATATTAGGAAAATTATAACTTTGTAATGTGAAGATTCTCCTTGGTGCCCCGACTTCCTAGTTAATTACATCTACCTGATTAGTTAATCACGTAATAATAATTACAGAGAATTGATTTGATAAACTAAATAAGTCTTCAGTTTAATGACACGACATGTCCAATCGATTGAATTGACCACAGGTGGACTCCAATCAAGTTGTAGAAACATCTCAAGTGTATTTTCTGTTATTTAATCCATTTTAGAAAAACAAAATGTGGAAAAAGTCAAGGTCTGAATACTTTCTGAAGGCACTGTATTTCCCTGAGATTACACAGATACACAAAGAATTAGAAAACAAATGTAATTTATTAAACCCTCATATCTACTGGGTGAAATACCACAGTGTGACATCACAGCAGAAAGAGTTGTGACCTGCTGCCAAAAGGAAAGAGCAACCAGTGAAGATCTTTGTAAAGACCCGAATGGTGCAGTGGTCTAAGAGACTGCATTTCAGTGCAGTACCTGGTTGGAATCCAGGCTGCATCACATCGGTCGTGATTGGTTGATTGATCCTACAGGGCGGTGCCCAGTTGTCTGGCTGTCAATGTAAATATGGATATTTTCTTAACTGACTTGCTTGCCTAGTTAAATAAATGTTTATTGATTTTCCCTTTTGTATTTTAACTATGTTGTTACAACACTGTATATAGACATAATATAACATTTGAAATCTCTCTATTTTTTTTGAACTTTTGAGTGTAACATTTACTGTTAACTTTTTATTGTTTATTTCATGTTTGTTTTTCCATTTCACTTGTTTTGTCAACACACACGGTTATGAAGTCAGGGCTCTGAGCTGCCTAACAATACTCTACTGCAATTACAGTATACCCATCTCTAGATCCACACACACACACACACACACACACACACACACACACACACACGGTAGAGTAGTCTTGCCTGCAGAGTGCTAACATGATGAATGGGCGTTCCTCCGGTCCCATTGACAGTGTTAGTTTTAGAAGGAGTCTTCTTCCCCTCTTTCTCTCTCAGAGCCTTCTCTTTAGACGCCATCTTAGACTTCTCCTCCTCTATACGCCTAGGACTGTTTAACATGACCTGGGGGAGGGAGGGAAGGAGGGAGGGAGGGAGGGAGGGGGGAGGAGGGATGGAGGGAGGAGAGAGGGAGGGGTGGGGGGAGAGAGGAGAGGGAGGGGGAGGGGGAGGGAGGAGAGAGAGAGGGGGAGAGGGAGAGAGAGAGAGAGGGGGAGAGAGAGAGAGGGAGAGAGAGAGAGAGAGAGAGAGAGAGAGAGAGAGAGAGAGAGAGAGAGAGAGAGAGAGAGAGAGAGAGGGGGGAGAGGAGAGGGAGGGGGAGAGGAGAGAGAGGGAGAGAGGGAGAGAGAGAGAGAGGGGGAGAGAGAGAGAGAGAGAGAGAGAGAGAGAGGGAGAGAGAGCGAGAGAGAGAGAGAGAGAGAGAGAGAGGGAAGGAGGGAGGGGGGAGGGAGGGAGTCAAGAGCAAGCGAGTGACCGAGAGAGAGACAGAGAGTGAGAGAGAGACAGACAGACAGACAGACAGACAGACAGACAGACAGACAGACAGACAGAGAAACAGGGAGAGTTTTTGTTATTTCATTGAATTTAATTGTGAACACTGTCTGTGTAAACACTGTCTGTGTGTTGGACCTGCACCACTGCGTACTCCACCACACACCATGTAATCACTGTCTGTGTGTCTGTGTGGCTGTGTGTCTGACCTGCACCACTGCATACTCCACCACACACCATGTAAACACTGTCTGTGTGGCTGTGTGTCTGACCTGCACCACTGCGTACTCCACCAGTGAAGCGAAGCCGAACAGCAGACATGCAATGAGCCAGATGTCTATCGCCTTCACATAGGAGACTTTAGGAAGCGCTGACGCCAGAGACATGGACTCACTGGACAGGGACAGGACAGACAGGATACCTAGAGAGACAGACAGAGACATTAGAGACATTAGAGACAGACAAACAGGCAGACAGACAGACAGACAGACAGACAGACAGACAGACAGACAGACTAAAGACGGACAGACAAAGACAGAGACAGAAAGACAGAGAGACAGCGACATTAGAGACAGACAGACAGATCTATTGATGTCATGGTATGATGATGTCATGATATCATATTGTGATGATGTCATGATCGTCTCCCAGACTGACCTGCTGACAGCTCTCTGGATGAATGGACGGATGGACAGATGGACGGATGGACAGGGACGGATGGATAGATGGATAGACTAGGCCTACAAATAGACATAGGGGGGAGGGACAACCAGATGAGAAGATAACCTGGTCCAGAACAAACCTCTTCCACGGTAGGGTTAAAGGTTACAGATCATACCCAGAGGAACCCTGACATCAGGGTTGATCCAGAAGGGTTAAAGGTTACAGATCATACCCAGAGGAACCCTGGCAGCGCTGGCGTCAGGGTTGATCCAGAAGGACAGCCAGGAGAGAACCACGATGAGAAGGGTGGGGGCGTAGACTCCCATCATATAGAAGCCCACCTGTCTCCTTAATGTAAAGATCACCTCCACACAGGTGTAGTAACCTACACACACACACACACACACACACACACACACACACACACACACACACACACACACACAGGGTTATGGATCTTCATAAGAAGTCTACAGCTTTAAACAGTTTTTTTACAATCACTTTGGAAATAATTTCAGAACCTTGATGTAATTTTTCAAAACTATGGACACAAAACTCACAACCGATGATCAAAATGCAAATTTTTCAAAACTCTGGACACTTTTTCCAATTGCTTGGATACAATACACATAAAGCTATGATCATTTGCTCATTGAACTAAAATCACCGGTTCAAAATGACACAACTTAACATCAAAGTATTACCATTTCAAAATGTAATTCACACATTACATCTGAAATGACTGTTTATTCATGTCATTACAATGATCTAACTATCAACTGATACGACTGCTCAACATGATAAGTAACTGTTACTCTTAGTTTTACAGTAAGCAAGGTGAGGGACACTGCAGCAATGTTTTACAGTAAGCCAGGTGAGGAACACTGCAGCAATGTTTTACAGTAAGCCAGGTGAGGAACACTGCAGCGATGTTTTACAGTAAGCCAGTTGAGGAACACTGCAGAGATGTTTTACAGTAAGCCAGGTGAGGAACACTGCAGTGATGTTTTACAGTAAGCCAGGTGAGGAACACTGCAGTGATGTTTTACAGTAAGCCAGGTGAGGAACACTGCAGTGATGTTTTACAGTAAGCCAGGTGAGGAACACTGCAGAGATGTTTTACAGTAAGCCAGGTGAGGAACACTGCAGTGATGTTTTACAGTAAGCCAGGTGAGGAACACTGCAGTGATGTTTTACAGTAAGCCAGGTGAGGAACACTGCAGTTTACATTATTTAATGATTGAACGAACAACGACACAGTGAAACTATTGGTATCTTGTGTGTGGGTGATCTAAATTAATGTTCCTATGGTATTTCATGATAAATAAGTTATTTGAACCGATGATTCTTCAAGTCACCTGTGTGTGTGTGTGTGTGTGTGTGTGTGTGTGTGTGTGTGTGTGTGTGTGTGTGTGTGTGTGTGTGTGTGTGTGTGTGTGTGTGTGTGTGTGGTACCTGTTCCTTGATAGAATTTGGTGCAGTTTCCGTACTGTATCTCTTGCTGTTTAATGTCAAACTGAGGAAGAGCGATTTCATCCATCTGGACTGGGTCTGTCATCCACATGAAGACCAGATCACTGGTGGTGTAGCCAACTATAACAACATACAATAATAAGATAATGTAATATATATACTATAACAACATACAATAATAATATAATGATGTATATACACTATATATACACTATAACAACATACAATAATAATATATATATATATATATATATATATATATATATATAGTATATATATATATACTATAACATACAGGACTTCCATTGGTTGGGCACTGATCTTAGGTGATCTTAGGTGATTAGGCCCTGGCTCGCTGTCGGCGTTCCAATTAATCCCAAAGGTGTTCGATGGGGTTGAGGTCAGGGGTCTGTGCAGGCCAGTCAAGTTCTTCCACACTGATCTTGACAAACCATTTCTCATCTTATCAATCAACATAGACAGGGCTCTAACTCCTGTAGCTCCCCAATGAGATAAGGCACAGGCCAGGCAGCAGGCTGTTAGCCAGCCTGCCAGCATAGTGGAGTCTGCCACTAGCACAGTCAATGTAGTCAGCTCAGCTACCCCCATTGAGACTGTGTCTGTGCCTCGATCCAGGTTGGGCAAAACTAAACATGACGCTGTTCGCTTAAGCAATCTCACTGGAATAAAGACCTCCTCTATTCCTGCCATTATTGAAAGAGATTGTGATAGCTCACATATCAAAGTAGGGCTACTTAATGTTAGATCCCTCACTTCCAAGGCAGTTGTAGTCAGCATTTCACTGTAAGGTGAAATTTGATTTGATTTGAATAACTGATCATAACCTTGATGTGATTGGCCTGACTGAAACATGGCTCCAGCCTGATGAATTTCCTGGTTACACTAGAGACCATATCTGTTGCGCATCATGCAAAGGTGGAGGTGTTGCTAACATTTATGACAACAAATGTAAATTTACAAAAAAAAAATACTGAGTTTTCATCTTTTGAGGTTCTATTCATGAAATCTAAGCAGCCTACTAAATCACTTTTTATAGCTATTGTTTACAGGTGCCACATCTACTCCCACTCTGGCGCTCAACATTGCTGGTTTATTAACCAACAGTCCTGGCAACCCATCATTACGCACACCTGGCAACCCTCATTACACACACCTGGCAAACCTCATTACGCACACCTGGCAACCCTCATTACACACACCTGGCAACCCATCATTACGTACACCTGGCAACCCTCATTACACACACCTGGCAACCCTCATTACACACACCTGGCAACACTCTTTACATACAGCTGCGCCCCATCATTTCACCTGGACTTCATCACTACTCTGATTACTTCCCCACTGCATCTACACCTGCATTGCTTACTGTTTGGGGTTTTAGGCTGGGTTTCTGTACAGCACTTTGAGATGTCAGCTGATGTAAGAAGGGCTTTATAAATACATTTTATTTGATTCATCTTTAGCATTACTCATCATGCAGTATTGGCTTTGTTATCATGTCCAGACGCTGCTCTTGTTTTGTATTCTCTACATGTTTGTTATTAGTAAACTCACCAACGGGCGTTGGAGTGGGTTACGGCCATCTGGAAGAGAGGAGAGGAGGATCTGGTTTCCTATGAGAGGTTCATGGTTCTGTTCAGGGGGGTCTTCGATCATCCACCAGAGGGCAGAGAGAGGTGATCGCCTACTCCAACTACGGCAGGATGGCCAGACTGCTGCTGATTCCGCCCTCACCTTCATGACAGTGGCAGCCTCCAGTGGATGGAATGAGCCGGCGCTCCGCACCTTATTCAGAAAAGGACTGCGCAAAGAGGGTCCAGACGGAGTTGGCATGCCGAGAGGACACCCTCTCCTTGGATGCACTCATCTCAGGCAGACAACCTTCTTCAGGAGGCCAACTCTATCGCCTCTCTCTCTCCTTTGTTGACTGTTCTGAGTCAGAGCCTGAACCTAAGGAGGTAGGGGCCACAAAGTGGTCAGGAGGGACACCAGCTTCAACTGTGTCCGGTACGTTCCAATCCGGGGTCCATGAGAGCAGAGGGACGGCCCCATGATCAACCATCTCCTGGGTCAGGTGTGAGTATTCCGTCATCATCACTTTCCGCCAAACCCTTTTTAGTATAGCTTTCACTAGCTGGCTGTCCCTTGTGTTGTTTCTACAGCTCTAGTGGTCTCCGGTGCAGTGGGGAATTGTATTGACCAGGCCCTTGACTCCTCCCTGAACTTCACCTCATACCTGCTCTCCTCTCCGTTTCTGGTTCAAGAGCTGGATAATTGACTACTGGGATCGGGGACAATCACACACATCACAGCACAACTCACCCTCACCGTGGAGCACCAGAAAACCCTTCCTCATCATCAGTGTACCTGTACACAAGATCATCCTCTGCCTCCCGTGGCTCCAACGCCAAAACCCCACCATCTCCTGGTCGAAGATGACAATCACAGACTGGGCACTTGAATGCCGGAGGACCTGCTTTCCCTTCCCCTGTAGTTCCACGTTGGTTGAGAGTCCTGTGAAAGTCCTGTGAGAGTCCTGTGAGAGTCCTGTGAGTCCTGTGGGAGTTCTGTGAGAGTCCTGTGGGAGTCCTGTGGGAGTCCTGTGGGAGTCCCGTGAGAGTCCCGTGAGAGTCCCGTGAGAGTCCCGTGAGAGTCCCTGTGGCCCTTCAGTCCAACATCCCGGCGGGAGATTTTCTCTGTGTCACCTGTCTCCCTCCTCATCACCCCTGGGACTGTCACCTGTCTCCCTCCTGTGCCATCGACCTGCTTGCAGGCTCTACGCCTCCGTGTAGCCACAACTACCCCTCTCTCTGTGGCTGAAACCAAGGCATTCCAACAGGGTGCCTCGTGGATGTACTTCTCCACTCCTCCATTTTAAGCAGACCAACTATAGTGCCTGTGCCCAAGACCACTAAGGTAACCTGCCTAAATGATTACCAACCGTAGCACTCACATCTGTAGCTATGAAGTGCTTTGAAAGGCTGGTCATGGCTCACATCAACACCATTATCCCAGAAACCCTAGACCCACTCCAATTTGAATACCGCCCCAACAGATCCACAGATGATGTTCTCTATTGCACTCCACACTGTCTTTTTCCACCTGGATTAAAGGAACACCTATGTGAGAATGCTATTCATTGAATACAGCTCAGCGTTCAACCACATATTGCCCTTAAAGCTCATCAATAAGCTAAGGACCCCGGGACTAAACACCGTCCTCTGCAACTGGATCCTGGACTTCCTGACGGGGCGCCCCCAGGTGGTAGGGGTAGGTAACACATCCGCCACGCGGATCCTCAACACAGGGCCCCTCAGGGGTGCATGCTCATGTACTCCCTGTTCACGTATGACTGCACGGCCAGGCCCGACTCCAACACCATCATTAAGTTTACAGATGACACAGCAGTGGTAGGCCTGATCACAGACAACGATGAGACAGCCTATAGGGAGGAGGTCAGAGACCTGGTCATGTGCTGCCAGGACAACAACCTCTCCCTGAATGTGATCAAGACAAATGAGACAATTGTGGACTACAGGATAAAGAGGACTGAGCACGCCCCCATTCTCATCGATGGGGCTGTAGTGGAGCAGGTTGAGAGCTTCAAGTTCCTTGGTGTCCACATCACCAACAAACTAACATGGTCCAAGCACACCGAGACAGTCGTGAAGAGGGCACGACAAAACCTAATCCCCCTCAGGAGACTGAAAAGATTTGGCATGGGTCCTCAGATCCTCAAAAGGTTCTACAGCTGCACCATCGAGAGCATCCTGACTAGTTGCATCACTGCCTGGTATGGCAACTGTTCGGCCTCCGACCGCAAGGCACTATAGAGGGCCCAGTACATCACTGGGGCCAAGCTCCCTGCCATCCAGGACCTCTATACCAGGCGGTGTCAGAGGAAGGCCCTAAGAATTGTCAAAAACTCCAGCCACCCTGGTCATAGACTGTTCTCTCTGCTACTGCACAGCAAGCGGTACCGGAGTGCCAAGTCTAGGTCCAAGAGGCTTCTAAACAGCTTCTACCCCCAAGCCATAAGATTCCTGAAGACATAATCAAATGGCTACCCAGACTATTTACATTGCCCCCCCTTTTACACCACTGCTACTCTCTGTTGTTATCTAAGCATAGTCAACTTAATCAATCTACCCACATGTACATATTACCTCAACTAACCGTACATTGACTCTGTACCGGTACCCACCTGTATATAGTCTTGAAATTGTTATTATACTGCTGCTCTTTAATTACGTGTTACTTTTATTTCAGATTCTTATCCGTGGTTTTTAAACTGCATAGTTGGTTAGGGGCTCGTAAGTGAGAATTTCCCTGTAAGGTTTACACCTATTGTATTCGGCGCATGTGCACCCATTATTCCGTTCTCTCAAATCATGGGCCCCGTGTTCTGGGATGTAGAAGGGGACATTCGCCAGGCCCTGGAGAGGGAACCCGCACCTGCTACCTGTCTCCCTGAGAGCACCTACGTTCCCATGGGGATAAAGGATTGGCTACTGACCTGGGCACAGCTGTCGTCACTGGGCAGACATCCAGGTATGATTCAATCCATCTCTGCAAAGTAATGGTAGCCCATCTTGGCACAGGATGTCACTCGCTAAGTCAACTCCTGTTCCGTATGTGCCCAAACCAAATCTCCCAGCACGCTCCAGCAGGTAAACTCCTTTCCCTTCCCATACCTCAGTATCCCTGGTCTCATCTGTCCATTGATTTTTACACTGATCTCCCCTCTGATTTCACCACCATTTTGGTGGTTGTGGACAGATTCTCTAAATCCTGCTGTTTTATCCCTCTCTCTGGTCTCCCTACCGCTCTTAATGTTGCTGAGGCACTGTTCCAGCAGGTCTTCCGGCACTAAGGCCTTCCAGAGGACCATCTCCCCCCGTCATGGGTATAGGAAGCCTTCATGGAGAAGCTGGCCAGCCTCACTTCCGGGTTCCGGCCTCAGTCTAACGGGCAGGTGGAAAGGATGAACCAGGAGCTGGGGAAGTTCCTGAGGAATCACTGACAGGACCTGCAGGGGGAGTGGGCCCGATTCCTTCCCTGGCTGGGGTACGCCCAGAATTCTTTGCGTCACTCTTCCACCGGGCTGACTCTGTAATGTGTTATCAGCCAGCCCTGGCCCCATGGACACGGAGCCAGATCAAATCTCTTGCGGTGAACGAGTGGTTCAGGCACTCGTTCATTACTCTGGACCCTGATCTCTCCTTTGACGTACATATCAAGAATATTTCAAGTTTTTCCATCTTTGTAACATTGCAAAAGTCTGACTTTTTGTCCAATAATGATGCATAAAAATTAACCAGTGCTTTTGTTACTTCTAGGTTACTGCAATGCTCTACTCCCCGGCCACCTGGATAAAGCATTAAATAAACTTCAGTTAGTGCTAAATACGGCTGCTTGAATCTTGACAAGATCATATTACTCCAGTGCTAGCCTCTACACTGACTTCCTGTTAAGGGCTGATTTCAAGGTTTTACTGCTAACCTACAAAGCATTACATGGGCTTGCTCCTACCTATCTTTCTGATTTGGTCCTGCTGTACATACATACACGTACGCTACCAGCTGGAGGCAGGGCTTTCACCTATAGAGCTCCATTTCTATGGAATGGTCTGCCGATCCATGTGAGAGGCGCAGACTCGGTCTCAACCGTTAAGTCTTTACTGAAGACTCATCTCTTCAGTAGGGCATATGAGTGCAGTCTGGGCCAGGGGTGCGAAGATGAACAGCAATGCACTGGAAGGACGAACTGCCCTTGCTGTGTCTGCCTGGTCGGCTCCCCTCTCTCCACTGGGATTCTCTGCCTCTGACCCTATTACGGGGGCTGAGTCACTGGCTTACTAGCGCTCTTCCATGCCGTCCCTAGGAGGGGTGCGTCACATTGTGTCAGGCTTTGATGTGCTCGACTTGAGTGGGTTGAGTCACTGATGTGATCTTCCTGTCCGGTCTTTCCCCCCCTCGGGCTCATGTGGTGGAGGAGATCTTCGTGGGATATTCTAAGCCTTAGTAGTATGTTGGTGATTTGTTGGTAAAGTGGGTGGGGGTATAAACTGCCTGGTTTGCCCTGTCCGGGGTTTATTGTCGGACGGGGCCACAGTGTCGTCGTTCCCCGTCTAAGCCTCCAGAATCTATGCTGCAATAGTCTATGTGCTTGGATGCTAGGGTCTGTGGGACACTGTCTTATCTGGTGTCCTGTGTGAATTTAAGTTTGCTCCCTCTAATTCTCTCTATGCCCCTTCCCGACCCAGAGGACCTGAGTCCTAGGACCATGCCTCAGGAACACCTGGCCTGATGAGTCCTGACTGTCTTCAGTCCACCTGGTTGTGCTGCTGCTTCAGTTTCAACTGTTCTGACCTGTTTACCGGACGAGCTGGTCTTCCGCCCACTGAGGTAGTCAGGAACTAATACACACAGTCAGTCAGGCGGCTAGGCAAAGGCTAGCTTTTTCAAACAGAAATTTGCATCCTGTTGCTCTAACTCCAAAACGATTAGGGACACTGTAAAGTCCATGGAGAACAAGAGCACCTCCTCCCAGCTGCCCACTGCACTGAGGCTAGGCGACACGTTCACCACCGATAAATCCGATAAATCCATGATAATCGAACATTTCAATAAGCATTTCTCTATGGCTAGCCATGCTTTCCACCCAAGGTACTAAACAATATCATAACCACCATCGATAAAAGACAGTACTGTGTAGCCGTCTTCATCGACCTGACCAAGGCTTTCTCTGTATATATCAACGATGTCGCTCTTGCTGCGGGTGATTCCCTGATCCACCTCTACGCAGATGACACCATTCTGTATACATCTGGCCTTTCTTTGGACACTGTGTTAACTAACCTTCAAACGAGCTTTAATGCCATACAACACTCCTTCCGTGGCCTCCAACTGCTCTTAAATGCTAGTAAAACCAAATGAATGCTTTTCAACCATTCGCTGCCCTCACCCACCCGCCCGACTAGCATCACTACTCTAGACAGTTCTGACCTAGAATACGTGGACAACTACAAATACCTAGGTGTCTGGCTAGACTGT
Organism: Oncorhynchus mykiss; assembly: GCF_013265735.2. NCBI lineage: Eukaryota > Metazoa > Chordata > Actinopteri > Salmoniformes > Salmonidae > Oncorhynchus > Oncorhynchus mykiss. The sequence goes on from NW_023493659.1 coordinate 917,240, forward strand.
AAACTCTCCTTCCAGACTCATATCAAACATCTCCAATCCAAAATCAAATCTAGAATCGGCTTTCTATTTCGCTACAAAGCCTCCTTCACTCATGCCAAACTTACCCTAGTAAAACTGACTATCCTACCGATCCTCGACTTCGGTGGTGTCATCTAAAAAATAGCTTCCAATATTCTACTCAGCAAATTGGATGTTGTCTATCACAGTGCCATCCGTTTTGTTACCAAACGGCCTTATACCACCCACCACTGTGACCTGTATGCTCTTGTCGGCTGGCCCTCGCTACATATTCGTCACCAGACCCACTGGCTCCAGGTCATCTATAAGTCTATGCTAGGTAAAGCTCCGCCTTAGCTCACTGGTCACGATAACAACACCCACCCGTAGCACGTGCTCCAGCAGGTATATCTCACTGATCCTCCCCAAATCCATCACCTCCTTTGGCCGCCTTTCCTTCCAGTTCTCTGCTGCCAATGACTGGAACTAATTGCAAAAATCGCTGAAGCTGGAGACATATTTCCCTCACTAACTTTAAACATCAGCTATCTGAGCATCTAACTGATCGCTGCAGCTGTACATAGCCCATCTGTAAATAGCCCACCCAATCTACCTACCTCATCCCCATATTGTTTATATTTACTTTCTGCTCTTTTGCACACCAGTATTTCTACTTGCTCATCATCATCTGCTCATCTATAACTCCAGTGTTAATCTTCTAAATTGTAATTCCTTCGCTACTACGGCCTATTTATTGCCTTACCTCATGTCATTTGCAGACACTGTATATAGACTTTCTTTCTTCTATTGTGTTATTAACAGTACGCTTGTTGATTCCATTTATAACTCTGTTTCTGTCACAATGCTTTGCTTTATCTTGGCCAGGTCACAGTTGTAAATGAGAGCTTGTTCTCAACTAGCCTATCTGGTTAAATAAAGGTGGAAAAAAAATAAAAAATACTGTCTCGACCTCTGAATGCTCGGCTATGAAAAGCCAACTGACATTTTCTCCTGATGCGCTGACCTGTTGCACCCTCTACAACCACTGTGATTATACTTTAACCCTGCTGGTCACCTATGAATGTTTGAACATCTTAAAAAACAATCTGGCCTTAATGACCATACACTCTTATAATATCCACGCAGTACAGAGAAGAGGACTGGCCACCCCTCAGAGCCTGGTTCCTCTCTACCCAGTACAGCCAGAAGAGGACTGGCAATCCCTCAGAGCCTGGTTCCTCTCTAAGTTTCTTCTTAGGTTCCTGCCTTTCTAGGGAGTTTTTCCTATAACTCACCGTGCTTCAACATCTGCATTGATTGCTGTTTGGTTTTTTTATGCTGGGTTTCTGTATAGCACTTTGTGACATCTGCTGATGTAAAAAGGGCTTTATAAATACATTTGATTGATGACTGTATGGACCTCGCTTTGTGCACGGGGGCATAATCATGCTGTAGCATTAAGATTTCCCTTCACCGGAAATAAGGGGCCTAGCCCGAACCATGAAAAACAGCCCCAGACCATTATTCCTCATCCACCAAACTTTACAGTTGGCAATATGCATTGGTGCAGATAGCATCCTCCTGGCATCCGCCAAACCGAGATTTGTCGGACTGCCAGATGGTAAAGCGGGATTCAGCATTCCAGAGAACGTGTCATTCCGCTGCTCCAGAGTCTTTACACCCCTCCAGCCGATGCTTGGCATTGCGCATGTTGATCTTAGGCTTGTGTGCTGCTGCTCAGCAATGGAAACCCACTTCATGAACAGACGAACAGTTATTGTGCTGACATTGCTTCTTGAGGCAGCTTGGAACTCGGTTGTGAGTGTTGCAACTGAGGACAGATGATATTTAAGCGCTATGTGCTTCAGCACTCAGCGGTCCCATTGTATGAGCTTGTGTGGCCTACCACTTTGCGGCGGAGCCGTTGTTGCTCCTAGATGTACTCTTGTCAGCAACGCAATGTGGCTGAAATAGACAAATCCACTAATTTGAAATGTGGGGTATACTTTTGAATATATAGTGTACTGCCAATTTCTCCACAACACCATTGTAAGCGGGTTATGGTAGAGAAATTAGCATTCGATTCTCTGGCAACTGTTCTGGTGGACATTTCTGCAGTCAGCATGTCAAAGTTTTAAGTTCCTCTGCATACACATCATGGACTAACTGAAATGGTTCACCCACACAGACAGTGTGGTGAAGAAGGAGCAACAGCGCCAAATGTGTCTTGTCACATAAAACCCTCAAACCTTTACAGATGCACAATTGAGAGCCTCCTGTCATGCTGCATCACTTCCTGTTACGGCAACTGCACCACCCACAACCGTAAGGCTCTCCAGAGGGTGGTGCGGTCTGCACAACGCATCACTGGGGGCAAACTACCTGCCCTCCAGGACACCTACAGCACCCGATGTCACAGCAAGGCCAAAAAGATTATCAAGGACAACAACTACCCGAACCACTGCCTGTTCACCCCTGGCAGAGGGCAAAGGGCAGCTACTTTGAAGAATCTCAAATATAAAACATATTTTTATTTGTTTAACGCTTTTTTGGTTACTACATGATTCTTCCATATGTGCTATTTCATAGTGTTGATGTCTTCACTAATATTCAACAATTTAGAAAATAGTAAAAAATATAGAAAAACCCTGGAATGAGTAGGTGTGTCCAAACTTTTGACTGGTACTGTAGATACGCTGAGTGTACAAAACATAAGGAACACCTGCTCTTTCAACAACCATAGACTGACCAGAAGAATCCAGGTTAAAGCTATGATCCCTTATTGATGTCACCTGTTAAATCCACTTCAATCAGTGTAGATGAAGGAGAGGAGACGGGTTAAAGAAGGATTTATAAGCCTGGAGACAACTGAGACATGGATTGGATGGATAGCATTATTCAAACCTTGTCTCTCAGGACTGAGACTGGACCACCCAGGAACACTCAACACCTTTTGGAAAGCCATTCTGGTGTGTCTTTGGCATACGAATGTATATTAGTATTGTGGTGCAGCATTATATTATGGGTATGCTTGTCATCAGGGACTGGGTAGTTGGTCAACAGAAATATAAAAGGAGTCGAGGTAAAAAGTTAGAGGACAACCCACCGTAGTTTTCTGAAAACCGATTCCTGGGATAAAGTTACATTTTTCAGTGGGACAATTACACAAATGTTTATGCCAAATTAGGGATGTGGTGCTGACGAAAGACCAGGCCAATTCCAAATGCCTTGCAGACCATCCCCAATACAGATCTACTCGCCCATCGGCATGACAACGGTAGAACATACCCAATACAGATCTACTCGCCCATCGGCATGACAACGGTAGACCATCCCCAATACAGACCTACTCGCCCATCGGCATGACAACAGTAGACCATCCCCAATACAGACCTACTCGCCCATCGGCATGACAACGGTAGACCATACACAATACAGATCTACTCGCCCATCGGCATGACAACGGTAGGCCATGCCCAATACAGATCTACTCGCCCATCGGCATGACAACGGTAGACCATACACAATACAGATCTACTCGCCCATCAGCATGACAACAGTAGAGATGAAAAGACATGACACAACCCAGCCACTCCCCCTTTCCCAACCTACTCCAGATCACAACATAATGCTCCAGAGGGCCATTAAACGGCAGAACATCCACTTCAAACATTCTATCCAGGACAGGATGGTAACAGCAGGGGCCAAATGGCTCGCCCTGCTCTAAAAGGACACCAAAAACTCTGCTGTTTGGGAGAAATTATTACATAAGGCTGTGAGGCAAGAAGTGCACTGGTGCATGCTATGATCATTGTGTGCTGTAGACATTTGAAATTATATTGTGCATTCTCCCCGTTGTGAACAACTTCTCCGTATTTCAAGGAGAACGTGTCACATTTTGTATCATTATGTAGGGAACATTATGCCCTGAACAATGACCCACCTCTCCCAGTTGTACAAACGATGTATCCATCAATAAGGGAACAATATTCAATTCCCAAAGGAAGAGACTCTCCTCCTGGGGCTGCGTGACCTCCTGCTAAGGAATGTTTCAGCCAATCAGGCAGGGAGACTCAGTGTAACAGTTTAGCTTCTGTCCCTCTCCTCGCCCCTACCTGGGCTTGAACCAGGGACCCTCTGCACACATCGACAACTGACACCTACGAAGCATCGTTACCCATCGCTCCACAAAAGCCACAGCCCTTGCAGAGCAAGGGGAACAACTACTTCAAGGTCTCAGAGCGAGTGACGTCACCGATTGAAACGCTATTAGCGTGCACCACCGCTAACTGGCTAGCCATTTCACATCGGTTACATCAGCACCTAGCCCCACCCTCATTGTCCATTCTAACTGAACTATAAAAGCGTGGCACAAATAATTGCCACGGCCGACCAAAATCCCTCTACTGCTTCAACGTCAGCATAGTTGGTAACTGGAAAGCGCTCTTGCTTATTGATCATCCCCGATCTCAATGAGTGGAGGCCAAACACCAATATTGGAATTTTAACAATTGTCCTCTGCTCTCACTTTGATCTCAGTTGGACGAATACACCACCCCAGAACTGAATACACCACCCCGGAACTGAATACACCACCCCAGAACTGAATACACCACCCCGGAACTGAATACACCACCCCGGAACTGAATACACCACCCCCAGAACTGAATACACCACCCCCAGAACTGAATACACCACCCCAGAACTGAATACACCACCCCAGAACTGAATACACCACCCCGGAACTGAATACACCACCCCCAGAACTGAATACACCACCCCAGAACTGAATACACCACCCCGGAACTGAATACACCACCCCGGAACTGAATACACCACCCCCAGAACTGAATACACCACCCCAGAACTGAATACACAACCCCAGAACTGAATACACCACCCCGGAACTGAATACACCACCCCCAGAACTGAATACACCACCCCGGAACTGAATACACCACCCCGGAACTGAATACACCACCCCGGAACTGAATACACCACCCCCAGAACTGAATACACCACCCCAGAACTGAATACACCACCCCAGAACTGAATACACCACCCCGGAACTGAATACACCACCCCCGGAACTGAATACACCACCCCAGAACTAAAAACACCACCCCATAACTGAATACACCACCCCAGAACTGAATACACCACCCCAGAACTGAATACACCACCCCGGAACTGAATACACCACCCCCAGAACTGAATACACCACCCCGGAACTGAATACACCACCCCAGAACTGAATACACCACCCCAGAACTGAATACACCACCCCGGAACTGAATACACCACCCCAGAACTGAATACACCACCCCAGAACTGAATACACCACCCCGGAACTGAATACACCACCCCCGGAACTGAATACACCACCCCGGAACTGAATACACCACCCCAGAACTGAATACACCACCCCGGAACTGAATACACCACCCCGTAACTGAATACACAACCCCCAAAACTGAATACACCACCCCATAACTGAATACACCACCCCGGAACTGAATACACCACCCCGGAACTGAATACACCACCCCAAAAACTGAATACACCACCCCGGAACTGAATACACCACCCCGGAACTGAATACACCACCCCAAAACTGAATACACCACCCCCAAAACTGAATACACCACCCCATAACTGAATACACCACCCCGGAACTGAATACACCACCCGGAACTGAATACACCACCCCGGAACTGAATACACCACCCCAAAACTGAATACACCACCCCCAAAACTGAATACACCACCCCGGAACTGAATACACCACCCCGGAACTGAATACACCACCCCGGAAGTGAATACACCACCCCGGAACTGAATACACCACCCCGGAACTGAATACACCACCCCGGAACTGAATACACCACCCCGGAAGTGAATACACCACCCCGGAAGTGAATACACCACCTCAGAACTGAATACACCACCTCGGAAAGGTTTGAACCTTCTCCATTTTTCTCCCTTTAAAGACCGTTTGGTAATCGAACCAGAGATTGAAATACTAAGACATTGTTACCTTGTTTTTAGAATAAATCTTCTTCCTGTCATAAAATAATATCACTCTCTGAGATTTTGAATCTGATTTATCATTAGAAGAACTTTCAGAATCTTCAGATTATAATTGTGACACGAACAGTTTATCCCTACTTGCTAAAAAAAGTTTTGACTTAAATGATAGCTGGTGCCCCGTTTAATATAGAATATAGATACATCCATATTTTGTATCCCATAATGAATTACCCAATGAATGAGACATTATCATAGCATTAGGCCACACCCCTACAACAAAGACACACCAGAGAGAAGAGAGATGGCACTGTACTGGAAGGCTGTGGTTTGTGAGTTTAGCTATTTGGGATTATTTTGGCATTTATCTTTACTTTATTTTCCTGAAATGTATTCGCTATCATTTCTTATAACCAGCAAGAACTTTTGAACATCAAATTGTCAGTTAATTTCCCCAATTCCAGCTTCAACTTCAATTTATCTGCCCTGGGCTCTTTCTGTAATTACGACCCAATTTTCAGGCAATCCAAGAGGAAAGGCCGGCGTTACAGAGGCAGGGGAGGGAGAGTCCTGGTGAGATTAATGAGAAGGGAAAACCGGACACCCCTTCCCTGCATTCCATTGGCCAAGAAGATGGATGACCTTGGATCAAGGATTTGCTTGTAACAGCAATATTCTCCGTTTTTCAGAAACGTGTCTTCTGGACAAGATACTCCCCATGGCTATCCAATAGGGATGGGAGAAATGTGCAATTTCTCTTAACGTTTAAACGTAAATAAAAATCATACAATTATGGGAATTCACAATTCAGATGTGGTTCTGTGTATGACCACTAAGAATTACTGCAGTTCAATCTATCACATTCCTGGTTACTGACATACCGGTCGTCACTAGGTACCACAGCCACAAAGTCTTAATGCCCACCTATTTCTACAGTTGATCTTCTTAAAATGTGATTTTAAACCTAACCCTAACCTTAACCTTAACCTTAACCCTAAACCTAACCCTAACCTTAACGACATGGCTAACCTTATGCCTAACCCTAACCTTAATCCTAACCTTAACCACATGGCTAAATGTATGCCTAACCCTAAACCTAATCCTAACCTTAACCACATGGCTAACCTTATGCCTAACCCTAACCTTAATCCTAACCTTAACCACATGGCTAAATGTATGCCTAATCCTAACCTTAACCACATGGCTAACCTTATGCCTAACCTAAACCTTAAATGAACTCCAAAAATAAAAAATGTTGTTTGACAATATATTCTGATTTAGTGTTTGTGGTAACTAGTGGAAACCCTACCAGATGGTGCTCACCTTACTGCGGTCTACCACTCACTCAGCAACGATGGTATTAATGCCGTTTTAGATTCTCTGCACTCCATGTTGTTGTCAGTTGTCAGTTGCAGAAGCTCAAACAGGAACTACCCAGTGACTCGATCAATTGAGAAATGATCATCAGAATCAGAGATTATGCTACAGGACTGCTTTGCTAGCGCTGATTATAATATGTTCTGAGACTCCACCTATAACACCAACGAGCTAACCCCCTCCGTCACCGGCTTCATAAGGAACTGCATCGGTGACGTTGTCCCAACACTGAAGGTTCGCTGCTTCCCCAGTCAAAAGCCCTGGTTTGACACCTCCGTCACCGGCTTCATAAGGAACTGCATCGGGGACGTTGTCCCAACACTGAAGGTTCGCTGCTTCCCCAGTCAAAATCCCTGGTTTGACACTGAGGTTGGAGCTAAACTAAAGGACAGGACTACCACACACAAGGCTATCACAGACAACCCCGAGGCTACGACCTCTGCAGAGTCATCAAACAAGCAAAAGGACAGTATAGAAGTAACATGGCCTCCTATTTCACAGGCTAGGCTGCATGTCGCATGAGCTACAGTCCATTACAGATTACAAAGGAAGACCTAGACGTGATCTGCCCAACGATGCCTCTCTACCAGACCAACTCAATGCATTTTATGCACGTTTTGACAATGACAACACCATACAGTGTGGGAGGGCCATGCCGACCCAGAGGACTGGGTGATCTCACTCTTCGAGGCCGAAGTAAGGTTTTTAATCAGGTCAGCACTCGCAAGGCCGCGGGGTGCGTTCTCAGAGTGCAGATTAGTTGGCAGGCATATTCATGGTAATGTTCAACCTCTCCTTATCCCAGTCTGTAATGGCTGGCATATTCATGGTAATGTTCAACCTCTCCTTATCCCAGTCTGTAATGGCAGGCATATTCATGGTAATGTTCAACCTCTCCTTATCCCAGTCTGTTATGGCAGGCATATTCATGGTAATGTTCAACTTCTCCTTATCCCAGTCTGTAATGTTCAACCTCTCCTTATCCCAGTCTGTAATGGCAGGCATATTCATGGTAATGTTCAACCTCTCCTTATCCCAGTCTGTAATGGCAGGCATATTCATGGTAATGTTCAACTTCTCCTTATCCCAGTCTGTAATGTTCAACCTCTCCTTATCCCAGTCTGTAATGGCAGGCATATTCATGGTAATGTTCAACCTCTCCTTATCCCAGTCTGTAATGTTCAACATCTCCTTATCCCAGTCTGTAATGTTCAACTTCTCCTTATCCCAGTCTGTAATGTTCAACCTCTCCTTATCCCAGTCTGTAATGGCAGGCATGTTCATGGTAATGTTCAACATCTCCTTATCCCAGTCTGTAATGTTCAACCTGTCCTTATCCCAGTCTGTAATGTACAACCTCTCCTTATCCCAGTCTGTAATGGCAGGCATATTCATGGTAATGTTCAACCTCTCCATATCCCAGTCTGTAAAGTACAACCTCTCCTTAACCCAGTCTGTAATGTTCAACCTCTCCTTATCCCAGTCTGTAATGTTCAACCTGTCCTTATCCCTGTCTGTAATGTTCAACCTCTCCTTATCCCAGTCTTTAATGTTCAACCTCTCCTTGTCCCAGTCTGTAATGGCAGGCATATTCATGGTAATGTTCAACCTCTCCTTATCCCAGTCTGTAATGGCAGGCATATTCATGGTAATGTTCAACTTCTCCTTATCTCAGTCTGTAATGGCAGGCATATTCATAGCTTTCACCTGGATTCACCTGGTCAGTCTATGTCATGGAAACAGCAGGTGTTCTTAATGTTTTGTGCACTCACTGTATATGAATATTGCGTGTGTCTCTGTGCGTGCGTGTGTGAGAGTGTGTTAGAGAGAGGTTTTACGTACAGCTCTCCAGTTGCATCTTGCAGAGCTGTGTGTCCATGGGGAACAGAGTGAGGTCCAGAGGGCAGGACAGGGTCACTGACAACCTGAACACACAACAGACAGTCACTGACAACCTGAACATACACCAGACAGTCACTGACAACCTAAACACACGACAGACAACCTGAACACACACCAGACAGTCACTGACAACCTGAACACAAAACAGACAATCGCTGACAACCTGAACACACAACAAACAGAACACATAACAGACAGTCACTGACAACCTGAACACACTACAGACAGTCACTGACAACCTGAACACACACCAGAAAGTCACTGACAACCTGAACACACAACAGACAATCACTGACAACCTGAACACACAACAGACAGTCACTGACAACCTGAACACACACCAGACAGTCACTGACAACCTTTATCACACAACAGACAACCTGAACACACACCAGACAGTAACTTACAACCTGAACACACACCAGACAGTCACTGACAACCTGAACACACAACAGACAGTCACTGACAACCTGAACACACAACAGACAACCTGAACACATGCCAGACAGTCACTGACAACCTGAACACACAACAGACAACCTGAACACATGCCAGACAGTCACTGACAACCTGAACACATGCCAGACAGTCACTGACAACCTGAACACATGCCAGACAGTCACTGACAACCTGAACACACATCAGACAAACTGAACACTCACCAAACAGTCACTGACAACCTTAACAGACAAACTGAACACACACCAGACAGTCACTGACAACCTTAACACACAACAGACAACCTGAACACACAACAGACAACCTGAACACACAACAGACAGTCACTGACAACCTGAACACACAACTGACAGTCACTGGGCACACATAGGCACCTACCCTGGCAGACAGGCAGGCTGCCAGGCAGACAGTCAGACAGGCGGTAGTGATGTGCAGTTCGCAAACTATTCGTTCTTTTTAAATGACTCTTTTTACTGACTTGATAGTCATGATTCGTTTTTCCAAGTCCCTCAGTCATTTTAGTCCTTCATTGCTCCAACCACTAGCTGTCTATCATGTGGGTCCAATTCACTGATTATTGAATGTTATGCGGTTGGCTTACTGCATTTGCGTAACAGGCAGTCTCCTGGTGGAGTGCAACGAGAGAGGCAGGTCATTATTGCGTTGGACTAGCTTATTCTGATTGACGTCATTTCCGGTCACGACTTGCAGACTTGTTTTTGAGTTGCTGTGCGTTTTGTTGCCAACCTGTTTTGCTACCTGACAAATTTACGGTTTTTACTTTTTAATTACCGTTTATATTTTTGTTTTTTCCTCCTCAACTTTTTCACTCCGGACGCTTTATCTGGACACGGTTCGTCAGGACCTCCAACAGCCGAAGCTAAGTAGTAACATTAACATGATGCCCTCTAATTGCAGTCGCTGTACTCGCCTTACGGCGAGGATAGCTGTGCTACAAGCCCAGCTTCAGACGCAATCGCTAGGCAAAGGTAATTTCAGTGTAGGAAAGGATGAAACCGCGTCTGTGCCACCAGTAAGTACAGATAGTAGTATAAATCCCCTGGCACAGTCCCCGCAGCCGGACAACTTTCTCACGGTTTCTGGAAGGAAATGCTGTAGGAACGCTCAACCGGTGTCGCTCATTCAGCCGACAGAAACTTTCAACCGGTTTTCCCCATTAACCTGTTAGATCTCTAGGGGCGCTATTTCATTTTTGGATAAAAAACGTTCCCGTTTTAAGCGCGATATTTTGTCACGAAAAGATGCTCGACTATGCATATTCTTGACAGTTTTGGAAAGAAAACACTCTGAAGTTTCAGAATCTGCAAAGATTTTGTCTGTAAGTGCCCCAGAACTCATTCTACAGGCGAAACCAAGATGATGCATCAACCAGGAATTAGCAGAATTTCTGAAGCTCTGTTTTCCATTGTCTCCTTATATGGCTGTGATTGCGCAAGGAATGAGCCTACACTTTCTGTCGTTCGCCCAAGGTCTTAGCAGCATTGTGACGTATTTGTAGGCATATCATTGGAAGATTGACCATAAGAGACTACATTTTCCAAGTGTGTTTTATTTGAATCCGCCTGGTGTCCTGCGTGGAATTCGGTGCGCAATTGCCAGCTGCTCGTACCTATCCATTTGATATAGGGGAGAAACCATGTGTCCAAGAACGATGTATCAATGAAGAGATATGTGAAAAACACCTTGATGATTGATTCTAAACAACGTTTGCCATCTTTTCAGTCGATATTATGGAGTTAATTTGGAAAAAAGTTCGCGTTTTGAGGACTGAATTTTCGGATTTTTTTTGGTAGCCAAATGTGATGTATAAAACGGAGCTATTTCTAATACACAAGGAATCTTTTTGGAAAAACTGAGCATCTGCTATCTAACTGAGAGTATCCTCATTGAAAACATCAGAAGTTCTTCAAAGGTAAATGATTTTATTTGAAGGCTTTTATGTTTTTGTTAATGTTGCGTGCTGGATGCTAACGCTAATGCTAACGCTAAATGCTAACGCTAAATGCTAACGCTAAATGCTAACGCTAGCTAGCTACTTTTACACAAATGATTGTTTTCCTATGGTTGAGAAGCATATTTTGAAAATCTGAGATGACAGTGTTGTTTACAAAAGGCTAAGCTTGAGAGATGGCATATTTATTTCATTTCATTTGCGATTTTCATGAATAGTTAACGTTGTGTTATGCTAATGAGCTTGCTGATAGATTTACACAATCCTGGATACAGGGGTTTTTTCATAGCTAAACGTGACGCAGAAAACGGAGCGATTTGTCCTAAACAAATAATCTTTCAGGAAAAACTGAACATTTGCTATCTGAGAGTCTCCTCATTGAAAACATCTGAAGTTCTTCAAAGGTAAATTATTTTATTTGAATGCTTTTCTGTTTTTTTGTGTAAATGTTGCCAGCTGAATGCTAATGCTAAATGCTACGTTAGCCATCAATACTGTTACACAAATGCTTGTTTTGCAATGGTTGAGAAGCATATTTTGAAAATCTGAGATGACAGTGTTGTTAACAAAAGGCTAAGCTTGAGAGCTAGCATATTTATTTCATTTCATTTGCGATTTTCATGAATAGTTAACGTTGCGTTATGGTAATGAGCTTGAGGCTGTAGTCACGATACCGGATCTGGGTTTGGGAGATCAGAGAGGTTAAGCAGCGGGTCGGAGTCAGAGGCCGAGTCTTCTCTGGTCTCTACTCCTCCCGTTACGGGGTCTGAGACGCCGAAGCTTCCCACCATTAGCTCTGACACATTGAAAACTCTAGTCATTGGCGACTCCATTACCCGCAGTATTAGACTTAAAACGAATCATCCAGCGATCATACACTGTTTACCGGGGGGCAGGGCTACCGACGTTAAGGCTAATCTGAAGATGGTGCTGGCTAAAGCTAAAACTGGCGAGTGTAGAGAATATAGAGATATTGTTATCCACGTCGGCACCAACGATGTTAGGATGAAACAGTCAGAGATCACCAAGCGCAACATAGCTTCTGCGTGTAAATCAGCTAGAAAGATGTGTCGGCATCGAGTAATTGTCTCTGGCCCCCTCCCAGTTAGGGGGAGTGATGAGCTCTACAGCAGAGTCTCACAACTCAATCGCTGGTTGAAAACTGTTTTCTGCCCTTCCCAAAAGATAGAATTTGTAGATAATTGGCCCTCTTTCTGGGACTCACCCACAAACAGGACCAAGCCTGACCTGCTGAGGAGTGACGGACTCCATCCTAGCTGGAGGGGTGCTCTCATTTTATCTACCAACATAGACAGGGCTCTAACTCCTCTAGCTCCACAATGAAATAGGGTGCAGGCCAGGCAGCAGGCTGTTAGCCAGCCTGCCAGCATAGTGGAGTCTGCCACTAGCACAGTCAGTGTCGTCAGCTCAGCTATCACCATTGAGACCGTGTCTGTGCCTCGACCTAGGTTGGGCAAAACTAAACATGGCGGTGTTCGCCTTAGCAATCTCACTAGGATAAAGACCACCTCCATTCCTGTCATTATTGAAAGAGCTCATGATACCTCACATCTCAAAATAGGGGTACTTAATGTTAGATCCCTTACTTCAAAGGCAATTATAGTCAATGAACTAATCACTGATCATAATCTTGATGTGATTGGCCTGACTGAAACATGGCTTAAGCCTGATGAATTTACTGTGTTAAATGAGGCCTCACCTCCTGGCTACACTAGTGACCATATCCCCCGTGCATCCCGCAAAGGCGGAGGTGTTGCTAACATTTACGATAGCAAATTTCAATTTACAAAAAAAAAAAAAAAAAAATGACGTTTTCGTCTTTTGAGCTTCTAGTCATGAAATCTATGCAGCCTACACAATCACTTTGTATAGCTACTGTTTACAGGCCTCCTGGGCCATATCCAGCGTTCCTCACTGAGTTCCCTGAATTCCTATCGGACCTTGTAGTCATAGCGGATAATATTCTAATCTTTGGTGACTTTAATATTCAAATGGAAAAGTCCACAGACAAACTCCAAAAGGCTTTCGGAGCCATCATCGACTCAGTGGGTTTTGTCCAACATGTCTCTGGACCCACTCACTGTCACAGTCATACGCTGGACCTAGTTTTGTCCCATGGAATAAATGTTGTGGATCTTAATGTTTTTCCTCATAATCCTGGACTATCGGACCACCATTTTATTACGTTTGCAATTGCAACAAATAATCTGCTCAGACCCCAACCAAGGATCATCAAAAGTCGTGCTATAAATTCACAGACAACACAAAGATTCCTTGATGTCCTTCCAGATTCCCTCTGTCTACCCAAGGACGCCAGAGGACAAAAATCAGTTAACCACCTAACTGAGGAACTCAACTTAACCTTGCGCAATACCCTAGATGCAGTTGCACCCCTAAAAACTAAAAACATTTCTCATAAGAAACTAGCTCCCTGGTACACAGAAAATACCCGAGCTCTGAAGCAAGCTTCCAGAAAATTGGAACGGAAATGGCGCCACACCAAACTGGAAGTCTTCCGACTAGCTTGGAAAGACAGTACTGTGCAGTACCGAAGAGCCCTTACTGCTGCTCGATCATCCTATTTTTCTAACTTAATTGAGGAAAATAAGAACAATCCGAAATTCCTTTATGATACTGTCGCAAAGCTAACTAAAAAGCAGCATTCCCCAAGAGAGGATGACTTTCACTTTAGCAGTGATAAATTCATGAACTTCTTTGAGGAAAAGATTATGATTATTAGAAAGCAAATTACGGACTCCTCCTTAAATCTGCGTATTCCTTCAAAGCTCAGTTGTCCTGAGTCTGCACAACTCTGCCAGGACCTAGGATCAAGAGAGACGTTCAAGTGTTTTAGTACTATATCTCTTGACACAATGATGAAAATAATCATGGCCTCTAAACCTTCAAGCTGCATACTGGACCCTATTCCAACTAAACTACTGAAAGAGCTGCTTCCTGTGCTTGGCCCTCCTATGTTGAACATAATAAACGGCTCTCTATCCACCGGATGTGTACCAAACTCACTAAAAGTGGCAGTAATAAAGCCTCTCTTGAAAAAGCCAAACCTTGACCCAGAAAATATAAAAAACTATCGGCCTATATCGAATCTTCCATTCCTCTCAAAAATTTTAGAAAAGGCTGTTGCGCAACAACTCACTGCCTTCCTGAAGACAAACAATGTATACGAAATGCTTCAGTCTGGTTTTAGACCCCATCATAGCACTGAGACGGCACTTGTGAAGGTGGTAAATTACATTTTAATGGCATCGGACCGAGGCTCTGCATCTGTCCTCGTGCTCCTAGACCTTAGTGCTGCTTTTGATACTATCGATCACCACATTCTTTTGGAGAGATTGGAAACCCAAATTGGTCTACACGGACAAGTTCTGGCCTGGTTTAGATCTTATCTGTCGGAAAGATATCAGTTTGTCTCTGTGAATGGTTTGTCCTCTGACAAATCAACTGTAAATTTCGGTGTTCCTCAAGGTTCCGTTTTAGGACCACTATTGTTTTCACTATATATTTTACCTCTTGGGGATGTTATTCGAAAACATAATGTTAACTTTCACTGCTATGCGGATGACACACAGCTGTACATTTCAATTAAACATGGTGAAGCCCCAAAATTGCCCTTGCTAGAAGAATGTGTTTCAGACATAAGGAAGTGGATGGCTGCAAACTTTCTACTTTTAAACTCGGACAAAACAGAGATTCTTGTTCTAGGTCCCAAGAAACAAAGAGATCTTCTGTTGAATCTGACAATTAATCTTAATGGTTGTACAGTCGTCTCAAATAAAACTGTGAAGGACCTCGGCGTTACTCTGGACCCTGATCTCTCTTTTGAAGAACATATCAAGACCATTTCAAGGACAGCTTTTTTCCATCTACGTAACATTGCAAAAATCAGAAACTTTCTGTCCAAAAATGATGCAGAAAAATGAATCCATGCTTTTGTCACTTCCAGGTTAGACTACTGCAATGCTCTACTTTCCGGCTACCCGGATAAAGCACTAAATAAACTTCAGTTAGTGCTAAATACGGCTGCTAGAATCCTGACTAGAACCAAAAAAATTGATCATATTACTCCAGTGCTAGCCTCTCTACACTGGCTTCCTGTCAAAGCAAGGGCTGATTTCAAGGTTTTACTGCTAACCTACAAAGCATTACATGGGCTTGCTCCTACCTATCTCTCTGATTTGGTCCTGCCGTACATACCTACACGTACGCTACGGTCACAAGACGCAGGCCTCCTAATTGTCCCTAGAATTTTTAAGCAAACAGCTGGAGGCAGGGCTTTCTCCTATAGAGCTCCATTTTTATGGAACGGTCTGCCTACCCATGTCAGAGACGCAAACTCGGTCTCAACCTTTAAGTCTCTACTGAAGACTCATCTCTTCAGTGGGTCATATGATTGAGTGTAGTCTGGCCCAGGAGTGGGAGGGTGAACGGAAAGGCTCTGGAGCAACGAACCGCCCTTGCTGTCTCTGCCTGGCCGGTTCCCCTCTTTCCACTGGGATTCTCTGCCTCTAACCCTATTACAGGGGCTGAGTCACTGGCTTTACTGGGGCTCTCTCATGCCGTCCCTGGAGGGGGTGCGTCACCTGAGTGGGTTGAGTCACTGATGATTGATTGATTTGATGTTATCAATGGACACAGCTTTGTAGAACCAAAACATACACATGCCTCTGCTTAACACTCAACACTGAAACTCCAAACCGAAACGTTTGGGGGACTACTGCAGTTCGAACGATATTGTACTTATCTTCCTCGCGACAGTCAAGTATTCCGCCAAGAGTCGTTCATAAAGAAGTCTGGTTGGGGACGCATCTAGACCTCGTTTCAAAGATATAAATAAATAATTGTATTTGTATGCCTAGCAATCAAAAATGTATAATGTTGGAAGCACACTTTTTGAAGCACACAAGTCTCAGTCACAGACATAAGCCCCCATAAGACTAAGAGTTTTTAGTTCATTGTTTGCCGGTAGGGGGTTCTGCTCTGGGCATTACTGAATCAAATTATTAACAAAATTAGTCTAAAACTAGTTGATAAGATCTCAGTCAGTAAAAAGAGTCAAACTTCACAGACAGACAGACAGACAGACAGACAGACAGACAGACAGACAGACAGACAGACAGACAGACAGGCAGGCAGACAGACAGACAGGCTGACAGACAGACACACAGACAGGCTGACAGACAGACAGACAGACAGACAGACAGACAGACAGACAGACAGGCTGACAGACAGACAGACAGACAGACAGACAGACAGACCTCATGCTGATGAGAATGTCTCCATTCCTGAAGATAAATAACAGGATGTTGTCTTGCGTGACGTCATGGAAGTTGGCATGTTTCTCGTTGGCGAAGAACAGGTCTGGTTTCCATAGACACTGGAATATCTTGGGGTCCACCGTCAGCGCTTCTCCTTTGAAGTCTGCCGGGAGCTTCAGCCTCGGGTCGTTCCACCGCTGACGCAGGAAGATGTTCACACGGTAGTCCTAGCAACAATCAATAATTTGTTAGTACAAAGTCAAGAGTCAACATTTGCTCCCCCATAGAAATCGAATTAGCATAATAATTAAAATCCCTCCCCAAATCTTTCTGTTTAAGCTAGATATCTGTCTCAATCTCCCATTTTTGGAAAAATAATGTTCCCAGAGTAAACGGGCTATTTTGTCAGGACAAGATGCTAGAATATGCATTGAATATATAATTGACAGCTTAGGATAGAAAACACTCTAAAGTTTCCAAAACTGTAAAAATATTGTCTGTGAGTATAACAGAACTGATATTGCAGACGAAAGCCTGAGAAAAATCCAATCCGGAAGTGACTCGTGTTTTGAAAGCTCTGCGTTCTGGTGCGTCCCTATTGAGCAGTGAATGGGCTATCAACCAGATTCCCTTTTCTACGTATTCCCCAAGGTGTCTAGAGCATTTTGACGTAGTTTAGCGATGTGTCCTATAAGGAGCATTGGTGGCAAATCTGATGGCCGAATGGTAAAGAACATCTAGCCGCTCGAGAGCACCCTTGCCTGCCGATCTATAAACGATGTCTACGTAATCTAGCATGTGTAGGCTGGTCATCTGAATCAGGGTTAGTTTGGTAGCAGGGGTTAAAGAGGAGCGATTACGATGGAGGAAACCAAGTCTAGATTTAACTTTAACTATATGTGCTGAGAGAAGGACAGTGTACTGTCTAGCCATACTCCCAAGTACTTGTATGAGGTGACTACCTCAATCTCTAAACTCTCAGAGGTAGTAATCACACCTGTGGGGAGAGGGGCATTCTTCTTACCAAACCACATGACCTTTGTTTTAGAGGTGTTCAGAATAAGGTTAAGGGCAGAGAAGCTTGTTGGACACTAAGAAAGCTTTGTGTAGAGCGATTAACACAAAATCCAGGGACGGGCCAGCTTAGTATAAGACTGTATCATCTGCATATAAATGGTTGAGAGAGCTTCCTACCTCCTGAGCTATGTTGTTGATGTAAATTGAGAAGAGCATGGGGCCTAGGATCGAGCCTTGGGAAACTGCCTTGGTGACAGGCAGTGGCTGAGACAGCAGATGTTCTGACTTTATACACTGCACTCTTTGAGAGAGGTAGTTACCAAACCAGGCCAAAGACCCCTCAGAGACACCAATACTCATTAACCGGCCCACAAGAATGTAATGGTCTACCGTATCAAAAGATTTGGCCAAGTCAATAAAAATAGCAGCACAACATTGCTTAGATTCAAGGGCAATGGTGACATCAGTGAGGACCTACTGTATATGGTTGCAGTGACACATCCATAACCTGAGCGCACACCAGATGGCATACCCAAGAGAATACTATAGACATCAAGAAAGCCAGTCAGTTGATTATTGACACGTTTTTCCAACACTTTTGATAAACAGGGCAAAATAGAAATAGGCCTTAAACAGTTAGGATCAGCTTGATCTGACCCTTTAAATAAAGGATGAACCGTGGCTGCCTTCCAAGCAATGGGAACCTCCCCAGAGAGGAGAGAAAGGTTAAAAATGTTGGAGATATGCTTTGCCATGATAGGGGCAGCAACCTTAAAGAAGAAAGGGTCTAAACCAGCTGACCCAGGTGTTTTTTTGGGGTCAAGGAGCTCCTTTAGCACCTCGGAATCAGTGACCACCTGCAGGGGAAAACTTTGTAGCGGGGCAGGGGGACAAGAGGGAGGAGGATCGGGGATAGTCACATCAGAAGGGGTGGGAGATGAGGAAATGTTGGACGGGCAAGGAGGCATGAGTCAAATAGGAATCCTGACTTAATGAAGTGATGATTAAAGAGCTCAGCCATGTGCTCCTTGTCAGTAACAACCACATCATCAACATTAAGGGACATGGGCAGCTTTGAGGAGGAGGATTTATTCTCCAGATCTTTACCCATTTTCCAGAACTTCTTGGGGTTAGACCCACAGAGAGAGAACTGCTCCTTAAAGTAACTAACTTTGGCCTTCCAGATAGCCTGAGTGCACTTATTTCTCATTTGCCTGAACGAGAGCCAGTCAGCCTGGGTATGCGTGTGCCGAGCAATTTGCCAAATGGGATTGTTGAGGTGGAGTAAGCCAGATCATGGTCGAACCAGGTGCCGAACCTGTTTTTAATTCTGAAAATATCAAAACATAAGGTCCAAACATCTTCGACAGAGGGGATCAAGCTGATTCTATACAGATTTACAGAGGCCAGTTCATGAAGGAAGGCTCGTTAAAGTTTTATATCAACCGTCTATGACAAATCAGGACAGGTTGTTTCACTGAGCAGCCTTTATGAACACAGGCTGTAAAACAGTGATCACTAAGGACATGATAGAAAACGCCAGGCTGATACCTATCAGGATTATTTGTGAGGATAACCTTTATGAACACAGGCTTTAAAACAGTGATCACTAAGGACATGATAGAAAACGCCAGGCTGATACCTATCAGGATTATTTGTGAGGATAACATCGACGAGAGTAGCCTTTTCTGGGTGTTTGGAGTCCTACCTTGTGGGATTGGTAGTAATGTGAGAAATATTTAGGGATCCCTATTGCTTTAGGACTTGGCTCATGTAGTTTAAGCATGTCCCAATTTAGGTCACCTAGCAGGACAAATTCAGACTTAGTGTAAGGGGCCGGGAGAGAGTTTAGGGCAGCATACAGGCTAATGCTGATAGCATACAGTCTGATGGTGGTAGCATACAGTCCGATGGTGGTAGCATACAGGCTACTGTTTATAGGATACAGGCTAATGTTTATAGCATATATGCTAATGGTGGTAGCATACAGGCTACTGTTAATAGCATATAGGCTAATGTTTATAGCATATAGGCTAATGGTGGTAGCATACAGGCTACTGTTTATAGCATACAGGCTAATGTTTATAGCATACAGGATAATGTTGATGGTTTACAGACTAATGTTAATAGCATACAGGCTACTGTTTATAGCATATAGGCTAATGTTGATGACGTTGGAATGTTGGTAGCATTGTTAGCATGGTTTTAGCATTAGTAACTCTGCTCACCATGTTGGTTTCCTGGATGGAGCCAAAACTGTTGATGAACATATTAATCTTGTCTTCCACCGGAACACCTGGGACACACACACACACACACACACACACACAGAGTCAACATAAACACCCCCATGCCAGTTTTATTCCAGTGTGTGTCTGTGTGTGTGTGTGTGTGTGTGTGTGTGTGTGTGTGTGTGTGTGTGTGTGTGTGTGTGTGTGTGTGTGTGTGTGTGCGTTTGGCATTTCTGTGGTCTTGACAGTCATGTGATCATTCCGCTCCACTCAACCTGATTCGCAGCATATGGCCGTTGCTCTCTCTCTCACACACACACAGGCACACAGGCAAACGCACACACAGGCTTACAACACTTTCAGTTTATTAACCAAACAGACTCATTCTGTCCTCCTCCTCCTCTCCCCCTCTCCTCTCTTCTCCTTTCTCCTTCTTCTCTCCTCCTCTTCTCTTCTGTCCTCTCCTCCACTCCTCTCTTCTCCTCCTCCTCTCTTCTCTTCTCTCTTCTGTCCCCCTCTTCCTCTCCTCTCCTCTCTTCTCCTCCTCCTCTCTTCCTCTCCTCCACTCCTCTCCTCTCCTCCACTCCTCTCTTCTGCTCCTATCCTCCTCATCTCTCCTCTCCTCCTCCTCTCTCCTCCTCTCTGCTCTTCTCCTCCTCCTCTCTCATCTTCTCCTCTTTCTCTCTTCCCTCTTCTCCTCTCTCTATCCTACTCTTCTCCAGCTCCTCTCCTCCTCTTCTCTCTTCTATTGAACTGTTACTGTATAACAGGTCAATAGAGTCATGGGTTAGAGTTGTTACTGTATAACAGTTCAATAGAGTCATGGGTTAGAGTTGTTACTGTATAACAGTTCAATAGAGTCATGGGTTAGAGTTGTTACTGTATAACAGGTCAATAGAGTCATGGGTTGTTACTGTATAACAGTTCAATAGAGTCATGGGTTAGGGTTGTTACTGTATAACAGGTCAATAGAGTCATGGGTTGTTACTGTATAACAGGTCAATAAAGTCATGGGTTAAGGTTGTTACTGTATAACAGTTCAATAGAGTCATGGGTTAGGGTTGTTACTGTATAACAGTTCAATAGAGTCATGGGTTGTTACTGTATAACAGTTCAATAGAGTCATGGGTTGTTACTGTATAACAGGTCAATAAAGTCATGGGTTAAGGTTGTTACTGTATAACAGTTCAATAGAGTCATGGGTTAGGGTTGTTACTGTATAACAGGTCAATAGAGTCATGGGTTGTTACTGTATAACAGTTCAATAGAGTCATGGGTTGTTACTGTATAACAGTTCAATAGAGTCATGGGTTGTTACTGTATAACAGTTCAATAGAGTCATGGGTTGTTACTGTATAACAGTTCAATAGAGTCATGGGTTGTTACTGTATAACAGTTCAATAGAGTCATGGGTTAGAGTTGTTACTGTATAACAGGTCAATAGAGTCATGGGTTGTTACTGTATAACAGGTCAATAAAGTCATGGGTTAGGGTTGTTACTGTATAACAGTTCAATAGAGTCATGGGTTGTTACTGTATAACAGTTCAATAGAGTCATGGGTTGTTACTGTATAACAGTTCAATAGAGTCATGGGTTGTGGTTGTTACTATATAACAGTTCAATAGAGTCATGGGTTAGGGTTGTTACTGTATAACAGTTCAATAGAGTCATGGGTTAGGGTTGTTACTGAATAACAGGTCAATGGAGTCATGGGTTGTTACTGTATAACAGTTCAATAGAGTCATGGGTTGTGGTTGTTACTATATAACAGTTCAATAGAGCCATGGGTTAGGGTTGTTACTGTATAACAGGTCAATAGAGTCATGGGTTAGAGTTGTTACTGCATAACAGGTCAATAGAGTCATGGGTTGTTACTGTATAACAGGTCAATAGAGTCATGGGTTAGAGTTGTTACTGAATAACAGGTCAATAGAGTCATGGGTTGTTACTGTATAACAGTTCAATAGAGTCACAGGTTAGGGTTGTTACTGTATAACAGGTCAATAGAGTCATGGGTTAGAGTTGTTACTGCATAACAGGTCAATAGAGTCATGGGTTGTTACTGTATAACAGGTCAATAGAGTCATGGGTTAGAGTTGTTACTGAATAACAGGTCAATAGAGTCATGGGTTGTTACTGTATAACAGTTCAATAGAGTCACAGGTTAGGGTTGTTACTGTATAACAGTTCAATAGAGTCATGGGTTGTTACTGTATAACAGTTCAATAGAGTCATGGGTTAGATTTGTTACTGTATAACAGGTCAATAGAGTCATGGGTTGTTACTGTATAACAGTTCAATAGAGTCATGGGTTAGAGTTGTTACTGTATAACAGGTCAATAGAGTCATGGGTTAGAGTTGTTACTGTATAACAGGTCAATAGAGTCATGGGTTGTTACTGTATAACAGGTCAATAAAGTCATGGGTTGTTACTGTATAACAGTTCAATAGAGTCATGGGTTGTTACTGTATAACAGGTCAATAGAGTCATGGGTTAGAGTTGTTACTGTTGTTACTGTATAACAGTTCAATAGAGTCATGGGTTAGAGTTGTTACTGTATAACATGTCAATAGAGTCATGGGTTAGAGTTGTTACTGTATAACAGGTCAATAGAGTCATGGGTTGTTACTGTATAACAGTTCAATAGAGTCATGGGTTAGAGTTGTTACTGTATAACAGGTCAATAGAGTCATGGGTTGTTACTGTATAACAGTTCAATAGAGTAATGGGTTGTTACTGTATAACAGTTCAATAGAGTCATGGGTTAGAGTTGTTACTGTATAACAGTTCAATAGAGTCATGGGTTGTTACTGTATAACAGTTCAATAGAGTTATGGGTTGTTACTGTATAACAGTTCAATAGAGTCATGGGTTGTTACTGTATAACAGTTCAATAGAGTCATGGGTTAGAGTTGTTACTGTATAACAGTTCAATAGAGTCATGGGTTGTTACTGTATAACAGTTCAATAGAGTCATGGGTTGTTACTGTATAACAGTTCAATAGAGTCATGGGTTAGAGTTGTTACTGTATAACAGTTCAATAGAGTCATGGGTTAGGGTTGTTACTGTATAACAGTTCAATAGAGTCATGGGTTAAAGTTGTTACTGTATAACAGGTCAATAGAGTCATGGGTTAGAGTTGTTACTGTTGTTACTGTATAACAGTTCAATAGAGTCATGGGTTGTTACTGTATAACAGTTCAATAGAGTCATGGGTTGTTACTGTATAACAGTTCAACACAGTCATGGGTTATGGTTGTTTCTGTATAACAGTTCAATAGAGTCATGGGTTGTTACTGTATAACAGTTCAATAGAGTCATGGGTTGTTACTGTATAACAGTTCAATAGAGTCATGGGTTTGGGTTGTTACTGTATAACAGTTTAATAGAGTCATGGGTTAGGGTTGTTACTGTATAACAGTTCAATAGAGTCATGGGTTGTTTCTGTATAGCAGGTCAATAGAGTCATGGGTTGTTACTGTATAACAGTTCAATAGAGTTATGGGTTGTTACTGTATAACAGGTCAATAGAGTCATGGGTTAGAGTTGTTACTGTATAACAGGTCAATAGAGTCATGGGTTAGATTTGTTACTGTATAACAGGTCAATAGAGTCATGGGTTGTTACTGTATAACAGTTCAATAGAGTCATGGGTTAGAGTTGTTACTGTTGTTACTGTATAACAGTTCAATAGAGTCATGGGTTGTTACTGTATAACAGTTCAATAGAGTCATGGGTTGTTACTGTATAACAGTTCAATAGAGTCATGGGTTAAAGTTGTTACTGTATAACAGGTCAATAGAGTCATGGGTTAGAGTTGTTACTGTTGTTACTGTATAACAGTTCAATAGAGTCATGGGTTAGAGTTGTTACTGTATAACAGGTCAATAGAGTCATGGGTTGTTACTGTATAACAGGTCAATAGAGTCATGGGTTGTTACTGTATAACAGGTCAATAGAGTCATGGGTTGTTACTGTATAACAGGTCAATAGAGTCATGGGTTAGAGTTGTTACTGTATAACAGGTCAATAGAGTCATGGGTTGTTACTGTATAACAGTTCAATAGAGTCATGGGTTAGAGTTGTTACTGTATAACAGGTCAATAGAGTCATGGGTTGTTATTGTATAACAGGTCAATAAAGTCATGGGTTGTTACTGTATAACAGTTCAATAGAGTCATGGGTTGTTACTGTATAACAGTTCAACACAGTCATGGGTTATGGTTGTTTCTGTATAACAGTTCAATAGAGTCATGGGTTGTTACTGTATAACAGTTCAATAGAGTCATGGGTTGTTACTGTATAACAGTTCAATAGAGTCATGGGTTTGGGTTGTTACTGTATAACAGTTTAATAGAGTCATGGGTTAGGGTTGTTACTGTATAACAGTTCAATAGAGTCATGGGTTGTTTCTGTATAGCAGGTCAATAGAGTCATGGGTTGTTACTGTATAACAGTTCAATAGAGTTATGGGTTGTTACTGTATAACAGGTCAATAGAGTCATGGGTTAGAGTTGTTACTGTATAACAGGTCAATAGAGTCATGGGTTAGATTTGTTACTGTATAACAGGTCAATAGAGTCATGGGTTGTTACTGTATAACAGTTCAATAGAGTCATGGGTTAGAGTTGTTACTGTATAACATGTCAATAGAGTCATGGGTTGTTACTGTATAACAGTTCAATAGAGTTATGGGTTAGAGTTGTTACTGTATAACAGGTCAATAGAGTCATGGGTTAGAGTTGTTACTGTATAACAGGTCAATAGAGTCATGGGTTAGAGTTGTTACTGTATAACAGGTCAATAGAGTCATGGGTTAGAGTTGTTACTGTATAACAGTTCAGTCATGGGTTGTTACTGTGGGTTGTTACTGTATAACACTCCAACCACAAGGCCATTGAGTTGGTTGTATATATGTAACTAACCTTTAAAGTTGGGTCGTATGCGAGAGTCATATGTCACCATCAGTCTGTTGAGGATGTTGCTGGTGGAGTTGGCTGGTACCTGAGCAATCTCCTCTGCAGACAGCTGTCTGTAACACAAACACATAATACACTTACTACTACTGCTACTGTTACTACTACTACTGTTACTACTACTACTACTACTGCTACTACTAGAACTACTAATACTATACTACTACTACTACTACTACTGCTACTGCTACTACTAGAACTACTAATACTATACTATACTATACTACTACTACTACTACTACTACTACTACTACTGTTACTACTGCTACTACTACTACTACTACTACTACTAGGACTAATACTACTACTACTGCTACTACTAGAACTACTAATACTACTACTACTACTACTACTACTGCTACTACTGCTACTACTACTACTACTACTACTACAACCTCTACTACTACTGCTGCTACTACTACCACTGCTACTACTCCTGCTACTGCTACTACCTCTACTACTGCTACTACTACTACAGCCTCTACTACTGCTACTACTACTACAACCTCTACTACTACTACTACTACTACTACAACAACCTCTATACTACTACTATTACAAACTCTACTACTACTACTACTACTACAACCTCTACTACTACTACTACTACAACCTCTACTACTACTTCTACTACTACTACTACAACAACAACAACAACCTCTATACTAGTACTACTACTACTACTACTACTACTACTACAACCTCTACTACTACTGCTACTATTACTACTACTACTACTACTACAACAACCTCTATACTACTACTACTACAACAACCTCTATACTACTACTACTACTACTACTACAACCTACTACTACTACTACTACTACTACAACCTCTACTGCTACTGCTACTACCACCAACATTATTACTACTACTACTACTACTGATGGTACTACTATCACTGCTACTACTCCTGCTACTGCTACTACCTCTACTACTACTACTACTACTACAACCTCTACTACTACTGCTACTACTACTACCTCTACTACTATTACTACTACTACTACTACAACCTCTACTACTACTACTACTACAACCTCTACTACTACTACTACTACCACCAACATTATTATTACAACTACTACCTCTACTACTATTACTACTATTACTACTACAACCTCTACTACTACTACCTCTACAACTATTACTACTATTACTACTACTTCTACCACCACCACTATTTTTACTGCTACTACTAATTAAACTACTACTACTACTATTATTACTACTACTACTATTACCATTACTACTACTACTACTACTACTAATACTATTATCATTACTACTACTACTACTACTACTAATACTATTATCATTACTACTACTACTACTACTACTACCATTACTACTAGTACTTCTACCACCACCACTATTTTTACTACTACTGCTAGTGCTACTACTAATTAAACTACTACTACTACTACTAACTACTACTACTATTACTAACACCACCATCACTATTTTTACTACAACTACTACTACTGCTACTACTAATTAAACTACTGCTACTGCTACTACTAATTAAACTACTGCTACTGCTACTACTAATTAAACTACTGATACTACTACTACTAAAATGGCGCAGGAAAAAATGGCAGCAGTTTTATGGGCTCCCAACTAATTGTGCTATTATGTGTTTTTTTTCACGTTATTTGTAACATATTTTGTACATAATATTTCTGCAACCGTATCTTACGGCAAAAACAAGCTTCTGTATATCAGGGCAGCGATCACTCACCTCGGATTAGACAAAGAGCTTCTGTATATCAGGGCAGCGATCACTCACCTCGGATTAGACAAAGAGCTTCTGGATATATCAGGGCAGCGATCACTCACCTCGGATTAGACAAAGAGCTTCTGGATATCAGGACAGCGATCACTCACCTCGGATTAGACAAAGAGCTTCTGTATATCAGGGCAGAGATCACTCACCTCGGATTAGACAAAGAGCTTCTGGATATCAGGACAGCGATCACTCACCTCGGATTAGACAAAGAGCTTCTGTATATCAGGGCAGCGATCACTCCCCTCGGATTAGACAAAGAGCTTCTGTATATCAGGGCAGCGATCACTCCCCTCGGATTAGACAAAGAGCTTCTGTATATCAGGACAGCGATCACTTACCTCGGATTAGACAAAGAGCTTCTGGATATCAGGACAGCGATCACTCACCTCGGATTAGACAAAGAGTTTTTCTGTATATCAGGGCAGCGATCACTCACCTCGGATTAGACAAAGAGCTTCTGTATATCAGGGCAGAGATCACTCACCTCGGGTTAGACAAAGAGCTTCTGGATATCAGGACAGTGATCACTCACCTCGGATTAGACAAAGAGCTTCTGTATATCAGGGCAGCGATCACTCATCTCAGATTAGACAAAGAGCTTCTGTATATCAGGGCAGCGATCACTCACCTCGGATTAGACAAAGAGTTTCTGTATATCAGGACAGCGATCACTCACCTCGGATTAGACAAAGAGCTTCTGGATATATCAGGGCAGCGATCACTCACCTCGGATTAGACAAAGATTTTTTCAACAACAAGCAAGACTCACATGATATTCTCCAAACACCCGGCAGGGCCGACATCCCAGTTATTCGCAAGAGGAAGCGACACAGGTACAGAGGACGAAGAGCCGGATTCCTCGTCAGGACCCGCAGAAGGCGAGTAGGAAAGCTGCCGTTACAGTCAATATTACTCGCCAACGTGCAATCATTGGACAATAAACTAGACGAGGTACGATTACGAATATTCTACCAACGGGACCTTAAAAACTGTTGTGGCTGAAAAACGTAATCGTGGCTGAATGGATATTCAGCTAGCGGGATATACGCTGCACCGGCAGGATAGAACAGCACACTACGGTAAGACGAGGGAGGGGCTGTCCATGAATATTTGTTCACAACAGCTGGTGCATGAAATCTAAGGAAGTCTCTAGATTTGGATCACCTGAAGTAGAGTATATTGTGATAAATTGCAGGCCACAGTACTTGCCTAGAGAGTTCTCAGCTATACTTTTC
This sequence comes from Oncorhynchus mykiss, assembly GCF_013265735.2. Classification (NCBI taxonomy): domain Eukaryota; kingdom Metazoa; phylum Chordata; class Actinopteri; order Salmoniformes; family Salmonidae; genus Oncorhynchus; species Oncorhynchus mykiss. The sequence goes on from NW_023493659.1 coordinate 945,525, forward strand.
GTGGATGTTTATAAGACCGCACTCAGTCAGCTGTATAAAGATATAAGCAAACAGGAAACCACTCACCCAGAGGCGGCACTCCTAGTGGCCGGAGACTTTAATGCAGGGAAACTTAAATCAGTTCTACCAAATCTCTATCAACATGTTAAATGTGCAACCAGAGGGAACAAACATTTTAGATCACCTGTACTCCACACACAGAGACGCGTACAAAGCTCTCCCTCGCCGTCCATTTGGTAAATCCGACCACAACTCTATCCTCCTGATTTCTGCTTACACGCAAAAATTAAAGCAGGAAGCACCAGTGACTCGGTCTATAAAAAAAGTGGTCAGATGAAGCAGATGCTAAACTACAGGACTGTTTTGCTAGCACAGACTGGAACATGTTCCGGGATTCTTCCGATGGCATTGAGGAGTACACCACATCAGTCACTGGCTTTATCAATAAGTGCATCGAGGACGTCGTCCCCACAGTGACTGTACGTACATACCCCAACCAGAAGCCATGGATTACAGGTAACATTTACACGGAGCAAAAGGGTAGAGCTACCGCTTTCAATGTGGCTGGTAATGGCTCACATCAACACCATTATCCCAGAAACCCTAGACCCACTCAAATTTGCATACCGTCCAAACAGATCCACAGATAATGCAATCTCTATTGCACTCCACACTGCCCTTTCCCAGCTGGACAAAAGGAACACCTATGTGAGAATGCTATTCATTGACTACAGCTCAGCGTTCAACACCATAGTACCCTCAAAGCTCATCACTAAGCTAGGGAACCTAGGACTAAACAACTCCCTCTGCAACTGGATCCTGGATTTCCTGATGGGCCGCCCCCAGGTGGTGAGGGTAGGTAGCAAAACATCTGCCACACTGATCCTCAACACTGGAGCTCCCCAGGGGTGCATGCTCAGTCCCCTCCTGTACTCCCTGTTCACCCACAACTGCATGGCCAGGCACGACTCCAACACCATCATTAAGTTTGCAGACGACACAACAGTGGTCGGCCTGATCACCGACAACGACGAGACAGTCTATAGGGAGGAGGTCAGAGACCTGGCCGGGTGGTGCAAGAATAACAACCTATCCCTCAACGTAACCAAGACTAAGGAGATGATTGTGGACTACAGGAAAAGAAGGACCGAGCACGCCCCCATTCTCATCGACAGGGCTGTAGTGGAGCAGGTTGAGAGCTTCAAGTTCCTTGGTGTCCACATCAACAACAAACTAGAATTTTCCAAACACACCAAGACAGTCGTGAAGAGGGCACGACAAAGCCTTTACCCCCTCAGGAGACTAAAAATATTTGTCATGGGTCCTGAGATCCTCAAAAGGTTCTACAGCTGCAACATCGAGAGCATCCTGACCGGTTTCATCACTGCCTGGTACGGCAATTGCTCGGCCTTTGACCGCAAGGCACTTCAGAGGTATTGCGTACGGCCCAGTACATCACTGGGGCAAAGTTGCCTGCCATCCAGGACCTCTACACCAGGCAGTGTCAGTGGAAGGCCCTAAAAATTGTCAAAGACCCCAGCCAGCCCAGTCATAGACTGTTCTCTCTACTACCGCATAGCAAGCGGTACCGGAGTGCCAAGTCTAGGACAAAAAGGCTTCTCAACAGTTTTTACCCCCAAGTCATAAGACTGATGAACAGGTAACCAAATGGATACCTGGACAATCTGCATTGTGTCCCACCACCCCCACCAACCCCTCTTTTTACGCTGCTGTTTATCATATATGCATAGTCACTTTAACCATACCTACATGTACATACTAACTCAAAACGCCTGACTAACCGGTGTCTGTGCTACTGTTTTCAAATGTCTTTTTACTGTTGTTTTATTTCTTTACTTTACTTTACTTTACTAACCCACACACACACACACACACACACACACACACACACACACACACACACACACACACACACCTTTTTTTCACACTATTGGGTTAGAGCCTGTAAGTAAGCATTTCACTGTAAGGTCTACTACACCTGTTGTATTCGGTGCACGTGACAAATAAACTTTGATTTGATACCACTACTACCACTGGGAAGGACTTACGAAGGACATATGACTTGCTTTCCCTTCTTGACTTTCTTAGCTGGTTTTCCCCCACTCTCTGCAGACTGGGCTAGAGTTAGCAGGAGGATAACTATCATCAGCTCCATTCTGTTGGAGAGATAAACATTTAGATATACAGTGGGGTGGGGTGCAACATTATTGACATCCTTGATAGACATTTAGATATACAGTGGGGTTCAACATTATTAAACCCTTGATAGACATTTAGATATACAGTGGGGTTCAACATTATTAAACCCTTGATAGACATTTAGATATACAGTGGGGTTCAACATTATTAAACCCTTGATAAACATTTAGATATACAGTGGGGTTCAACATTATTAAACCCTTTGTCACGCCCTGGTCTTAGTATTTTGTGTTTTCTTTATTATTTTGATCAGGCCAGGGTGTGACATGGGTTATTTTATGTGGTGTGTTTTGTCTAGGGATTTGTTCTAGGTTATGGGATAGTGGTTAGTGGGGTTGTCTAGAATAGTCTATGGCTGCCTGGAGTGGTTCTCAATCAGAGGCAGGTGTTTATCGTTGTCTCTGATTGGGAACCATATTTAGGCAGCCATAGTCTTTGAGTGTTTCGTGGGTGATTGCTCTGTGTTTGTTTGCACCAGATAGGCTGTTTAGGTTTTTTCACGTTTTTGTATACTTTTCGTGTTTTCATCTTTATTAAAGATGTATACAAGTAACCACGCTGCATTTTGGTCCGCCTCTCCTTCACCGGAAGAATCCTGTAAACACCCTTGATAAACATTTAGATATACAGTGGGGTTCAACATTATTAAACCCTTGATAAATATGAGCAAAAATACTGTATAAAATAAATAAAACAAATACTGAGCTACATTGTATGCAACATTTTTTTTACAATTATTTTATACAAATACAATTGTTCAGACAGAGATTTTGTTTAACAAGTAATCCTAATTTTTTTCTCTCAAGAAGTTAGCGGTCAAAATTATTGGCACCCCTGTTTTCAATACCTTTCAATACCCCACCTTAAGATGAAAACGGCACTGAGCCTTTTCCTACAATGTTTTATGATTTGGCGAACACATTGGGAGGGATCTTATACCGTTCCTCCATACATAATCTTTACAGATCCTTTGTCTGTGCTTATGGACTGCCCTCTTCAAATAAAACCACACATTTTGGGTAAAGGGTTCTACATGGAACTCAAAAGGGTTCTACGTGGAACTCAAAAAGGGTTCTTCAAAGGCTTCTCCTATGGGGGCTGCCGAAGAACCCTTTTAGGTGGTAGTTAGCACCATGTTTTTAAGAGTGTATGGAGGAATGGTCTAAGATACCTCTCAATGTGTTATCCATTCTCATACAACATTTTAGAAAAATACTATGTGTCGTTATCCTCGTAAGGTGAGGTATTGAAAACAAGGGTGCCAATTTTGGCCACTCTTTTTTTTCAGAAAATGTAATATTTGTTAAACAAAAATGTATTTCTCTGACCAATTGTATTAGTATACACTACTGTTCTAAAGTTTGGGGTCACTTAGAAATGTCTGGCAGCTTCATTAAATACTACCCACAAAACACCAGTCTCGATGTCAACAGTGAAGAGGCGACTCAGGGAGAAAGAGACAGAGATGGAGAGGCAGAGAGAGAGGAGAGATTTTTTGTCCATCTTAACCTTTTCTTTTTATTGGCCAGTCTGAGACAGACAGACAGACAGACAGACAGACAGACAGACAGACACCAAGAGAGAGAGAATGACAGATAGAGAGAAAGAGGCAGAGATGGAGAGGCAGAGAGAGAGAAAGAGGCAGAGATGGAGAGGCAGAGAGAGGAGAGATGGAGAAAGAGAAAGAGGGAGAGATGGAGGGAGAGAGGGAAACAGAGGTACAGAGGAGAGATTGAAAGAGAGAGGGAAAGAGGGAGAGATGGAATGTCCTAATGAGAATTACTGCAGAATGAAGAGAGAGCTGTTGATCTTACCTTGACACTCTGGTTGCTACGCTGGTTGCTGCGATGTTTTAACAACGATGTCGGTTACTGCAGCAGCATCATGTCCTGTCCTCCGTCTCCTCTCGTGAGCCGTTCTCAAGTTCAACCCAGCTCCTTCCGCCTGCCCGCACAATGACGATATATCTGTCAGAAGAGAGACGGAGGGAGGGAGGTAGAGAGGAGAGAGGGTGAGTAGGAGGGGGAGGGAGGGAGAGAGGGAGGGAGAGAGGGAGGTAGGGAGGATAGAGGGTGGGTAGGAGGGGGAGGGAGGGAGGGAGAGAGGGAGGTAGGGAGGAGAGAGGGTGGGTAGGAGGAAGGGAGGGAGCGTACGTGAGTAAGAGAAAGTGAGGGAGTTTGTGAAAACGAGGGAGAGAGAGTGTGTGTAAGAGAGAGGGTGTGTGAGAGAGGCAGGGAGAGAGAGTGTGAGAGAGAGAGGAAGGGAGAGAGAGTGAGAGAGAGTCAGGGAGAGTGAGTGAGAGAGAGGCAGGGAGAGATGGTGAGAGAGAAGCAGGGAGAGAGGGAGAGAGTGTGTGTGTGAGAGAGGCAGGGAGAGAGAGTGAGAGAGAGGCAGGGAGAGAGAGGCAGGGAGAGAGACTGTATATGTCAAGAGTTGCGTGTTTGTGCATCTGAGCTCTAACATGCGCAGTAGCTCAAGCCCCATGTTAGCAGCACGAGTCCATGCACGAGCACAGTGTCATTGTAATGCTCTTTATGGTCCCCTCTTTGTGGTCTACTGCAGATCACAGTGTTTATATTCTACAGTAGAACACAGTCTTTATATTCTAGAGTAGAACACAGTCATTATATTCTAGAGTAGAACACAGTCTTTATATTCTAGAGTAGAACACAGTCTTATATTCTACAGCAGAACAGTCTTAAATTCTACAGCAGAACACAGTCTTAAATTCTACATCAGAACAAATCAAATCAAATCAAATTGATTTATATAGCCCTTCGTACATCAGCTGATATCTCAAAGTGCTGTACAGAAACCCAACCTAAAACCCCAAACAGCAAGCAATGCAGGTGTAGAAGCACGGTGGCTAGGAAAAACTCCCTAGAAAGGCCAAAACCTACGAAGAAACCTAGAGAGGAACCAGGCTATGTGGGGTGGCCAGTCCTCTTCTGGCTGTGCCGGGTGGAGATTATAACAGAATATGGCCAAGATGTTCAAATGTTCATAAATGACCAGCATGGTCCAATAATATTAAGGCAGAACAGTTGAAACTGGAGCAGCAGCACAGCCAGATGGACTAGGGACAGCAAGGAGTCATCATGTCAGGTAGTCCTGAGGCATGGTCCTAGGGCTCAGGTCCTCCTCCGAGAGAGAGAGAAAGAAAGAGAGAAAGAGAGAATTAGAGAGAGCACACTTAAATTCACACAGGACACCGAATAGGACAGAATAAGTACTCCAGATATAACAAACTGACCCTAGCCCCCCGACACATAAACTACTGCAGCATAAATACTGAAGGCTGAGTCAGGAGACACTGTGGCCCCATCCGAGGACACCCCCGGACAGGGCCAAACAGGAGGGATATAACCCCACCCCAAAGAACACAGTCTTTATATTCTACAGTAGAACAGTCATTCTACAGTAGAACACAGTCTTAAATTCTACATTGGAACACAGTCTTTATATTCTACAGTAGAACAGTCTTTAAATTCTACAGCAGAACACAGTCTTTATATTCTACAGTAGAACAGTCATTATTTTCTACAGTAGAACACAGTCTTTATATTCTACAGTAGAACAGTCTTTAAATTCTACAGCAGAACGCAGTCTTTATATTCTACAGTAGAACAGTCATTATTTTCTACAGTAGAACATAGTCTTTATATTCTACAGTAGAACAGTCTGTATATTCTACAGTAGAACACAGTCTTTATATTCTACAGTAGAACAGTCTGTATATTCTACAGTAGAACACAGTCTTTATATTCTACAGTAGAACACAGTCTTTATATTCTACAGTAGAACCGTCTTTATATGCTACAGTAGAACACAGGCTTTATATTCTACAGTAGAACACAGTCTTTATATTCTACACTAGAAAAGTAATTATATTCTACATTAGAAAAGTCTTAATATTCTGCAGTAGAAAAGTCTTTATATTCTACAATAGAACACAGTCTTTATATTCTACAGTAGAAAAGAAATTTAGAACTAAGAACAGATATAGCCCTTGATTCACTCCAGACCTGACTGCCCTTGACCAGCACAAAAAAAACATCCTGTGGCGGACTGCAATAGCATCGAATAGTCCCCGCAATATGCAACTGTTCAGGGAAGTCAGGAACCAATACAAGCAATCAGTCAGGAAAGCAAAGGCTAGCTTTTTCAAACAGAAATCTGCATTCAGTAGCTCTAACTCCAAAAGGTTTTGGGACACTGCAAAGTCCATGGAGAACAAGAGCACCTCCTCCCAGCTGCCCACTGCACTGAGGCTAGGTAACACAGTCACCACCGAAAAACCATGATAATCAAACATTTTAATTAGCATTTCTCTACGGCTGGCCATGCTTTCCTCCTGGCTACCCCAACCCCGGCAAACAGCACCACACCCCCCGCAGCTACTTGCCCGAGCATCCCCAGCTTCTCCTTCTCCCAAATCCAGATTGCGGATGTTCTGAAAGACCTGCAAAACCTGGACCCGTACAAATCAGTTGGGCTAGACAATCTGGACTCTCTCTTTCTAAAATTATCTGCCGCCATTGTTGCAACCCCTGTTACCAGTCTGTTCAACCTCTCTTTCGTATCGCCCGAGATCCCTAAAGACTGGAAAGCTGCTGCGGTCATCTCCCTCCTCAAAGGGGGTGATACTCTAGACCCAAACTGTTATAGATCTATATCCATCCTGCCCTGCCTTTCTAAAGTCTTCTTCGAATCCCACCGTACCTTCTCCGCTGTGCAATCCGGTTTCCGAGCTGGTCATGGGTGCACCTCAGCCACGCTCAAGGTACTAAACGATATCATAACCGCCATCGATAAAAGACAGTACTGTGCAGCTGTTTTCATCGACCTGGCCAAGGCTTTCGACTCTGTCAATCACCGTATTCTTATCGGCAGACTCAATAGCCTTGGTTTCTCTAATGACTGCCTCGCCTGGTTCACCAACTACTTCGCAGACAGTGTGTCAAATCGGAGGGCCTGTTTTCCGGACCTCTGGCAGTCTCTATGGGGGTGCCACAGGGTTCAATTTTCGAGCCGACTCTTTTCTCTGTCTATATCAACGATGTTGCTCTTGCTGCTGGTGATTTTCTGATCCACCTCTACGCAGACGACACCATTCTGTATACAAACGAGCTTCAATGCCATACAACACTCCTTCCGTAGCCTTCAACTGCTCTTAAATGCTAGTAAAACCAAATGCATGCTTTTCAACCGTTCGCTGCCCGGACCCGCCCGCCCGACTAGCATCACTACTCTGGACGGTTCCTAGAATATGTGGACAACTTCAGATACCCAGGTGTCACGCCCTGAGCATAGAGAGCTGTTTATTCTCTATGTTGGTTAGGTCGGGGTGTGATTAAGGGTGGGTTATCTAGGGGAATTAGATATCTATGTTGGTTAGGTCGGGGTGTGATTACGGGTGGGTTATCTAGGGGAATTAGATATCTATGTTGGCCTGGTATGGTTCCCAATCAGAGGCAGCTGTTTATCGTTGTCTCTGATTGATAATCATATTTAGGTATGGTCCGCAAAGCGTAGAACAACAACATTGATGAATACGCTGATTCTGTGAGCGAGTTTATTAGCAAGTGCATCAGTGATGTACCCACAGCGTCTATTAAAACATTCCCCAACCAGAATCCATGGATTGATGGCAGCATTCATGCAAAATTGAAAGCAGAATCACTGCGTTTAATCATGTCAACGCAAACGGAAACAAGAGCGAATACAAACAGTGTAGCTATTCCCTTCGCAAGGCAATCAAACAAGCTAAGCGTCAATATAGAGACAAAGACGAGTCGCAATTCAACAGCTCAGACACGAGAGGTATGTGGCAGGGTCTACAGTCAATCACAGACTACAAAAGAAAATCCAGCCCCATTGCGGACCACGATGTCTTGCTCCCAGACAAACTAAACAACTTCTTTGCTTGCTTTGAGGACAATACAGTGCCACTGACACGGCCCGCTAACAAAAGCTGCAGGCTTTCTTTCACCGCAGCCAACGTGAGTAAAACATTTAATCCTGTTAACCCTCGCAAGGCTGCCGGCCCAGACGGCATCCCCAGCCGTGTCCTCAGAGCATGCGCAGACCAGCTGGCTGGTGTGTTTACAGACATATTCAATCAATCCTTATCCCAGTCTGCTGTTCCCACATGCTTCAAGAGGGTCACCATTGTTCCTGTTCCCAAGAAAGCTAAGGTAACTAAGCTAAATGACTACTGCTAACCCGTAGCACTCACTTCCGTCATCATGAAGTGCTTTGAGAGACTAGTCAAGGACCATATCCCCTCCACCCTACCTGACACCCTAGACCCACTCCAATTTGCTTACCGCCCCAATAGGTCCACAGACGACGCAATCGCAATCGCACTGCACACTGCCCTAACCCATCTGGACAAGAGGAATACCTGTAAGAATGCTGTCCCTCCAAAATCGTTATTAAGCTGGAGGACTTGGGTCTCAACCCCGCCCTGTGCAACATGGTCCTGGACTTCCTGACGGGCCGCCCCCAGGTGGTGAGGGTTGGTAACAACATCTCCACCCAGCTGATCCTGGTGGCAAGGTAGCCTAGTGGTTAGAGCGTTGGACTAGTAACTGGAAGGTTGCAAGTTCAAATCCCTGAGCTGACAAGGTACAAATCTGTCGTTCTGCCCCTGAACAGGCAGTTAACCCACTGTTCCTAGGCTGTCATTGAAAATAATAATTTGTTCTTAACTGACTTGCCTAGTTAAATAAATAAAAAATTAAAAAATAAATCCTCAACACTGGGGCCCCACAAGGGAGCGCCTCCAACTCAATCATCAAGTTTGCAGACAACACTACAGTGGTAGGCTTGATTACCAACAACGACGAGACGACCTACATGGAGGAGGTGAGGGCCCTCGGAGTGTGGTGTCAGGAAAATAACCTCACACTCAATGTTAACAAAACAAAGGAGATGATCGTGGACTTCAGGAAACAGCAGAGGGAGCAGCCGCATATCCACATCGACGGCACAGTAGTGGAGAGGGTGGAAAGTTTTAAGTTCCTTGGCATACACATCACGGACAAACTGAAATGGTCCACCCAGTGTGGTAAAGTGTGGTAAAGAAGGCGAAGCAGCGCCTCTTCAACCTCAGGAGTGAGAAGAAATTTGACTTGTCACCGAAGACACTCACAAACTTTTACAGATGCACAATCGAGAGCATCCTTTTGGGCTGTATCACTGCCTGGTACGGCAACTGCTCCGCCCACAACCATAAGGCTCTCCAGAGGGTAGTGAGGTCTGCACAACGCATCACCGGGGGCAAACTACCTGCCCTCCAGGACACCTACACCACCCGATGTCACCGGAAGGCCAAAAACATCATCAAGGACAACAACCACCCGAGCCACTGCCTGTTCACCCCGCTATCATCCAGAAGGCGAGGTCATTACAGGTGCATCAAAGCGGGGGCCGAGAGACTGAAAAACAGCTTCTATCTCAAGGCCATCAGACTTTTACACAGCCATCACTAACATTGGGTGGCTGCTGCTAACATACTGACTCAACTCTAGTCACTTTAATAATGGAAAAATTGATGTAATAAATGTATCACTAGCCACTTTAAAAATTAACTTTATATTTATCCTAAATGATCCCTTAAATCCTGTACCAATAATCACTAGGGAACAAATTTATATTTAACAAAATATGAATTTTATTCTCTTTGGGTTACCATGAACATGGACCCTTGACGAAAATAGACTATAAAATAGAACATAAATAACTAAATTTACAAACTAATAACACTCACCAACTCACCATCCTTCCAAAAATACCTCTTTGAAGAAACCCACCAGCACCCCCAACGGACGAGAACCTTTTTTCTCCAACTACTCTTGGGACCCCGACCTTGGCGACTCACCCGCAGCAATTACACCCTAAGCAATTAGGCTCCTCCATACACCAAGCAAGAAGACGCGATGAAATGGATGGACTGGACTCCTCCGGGACCTCTCGGGGTCCTGTTGGCAGACCGAAATGCTCAACCCCCCCAGCTCCGTACAAACAGGGGACTCACATACCGCGCTGGATGACTTTCTACCCCAGTTTAGAATTAGATTGGCAGTATGTCCAGTAGCGTGTGGGTCTCCCTAGCGTGTTGGGGTACCTTAGACCTAGAAAGTGGGGCTTTGGGGTCAGGTGCTGCGCCTGGAGTATCGCCTCGGCCGTGTAATCCCTGGGGTGCCCAGATTATGTCTGGCGGAGAATTGGATCCCACAAATTTTCACTGGGGGACCCCTTACCCCGCCGCACTAAGCCTGGACAACCGATCCACTTTTTTACCTGGACTACGAACAAATTCACTGTCTAGGGAGGATATACCTCTGGAAACATTACGATCCTGGAAGGGAGTAGCTCCACTGGTCACTATCACCTGAACTACTGAATCACCTACGACCAAGATATGTGGGATGGAACATGGCAATCAACTATGACTCCTGGCAGACGTACGATGCAAAAGCCAGATGTTGTTTGCCTGATCCTAAAACCCCCTATACACCTACCGAAATACAGGACGGAACTCCAAGCGCGGATGCATGGCGGCCACAAAGAGGGCTCGCTTTCTGAGTTTTTGTCTGCTCAAACCAATGGTAGTTCAATGACTGACCACTTGACAGGGACACATGGCAACCAACTGAGGCCCGGACCTGCACAAGGTACGCAACTCGATGGTTTTGCCTGATCCTACGCAGAGTATACCCATACAAACCAGCTGGATTCGACTAGACATGGGCTGATTCAGAGTTAGGATCCTGGAAGGGAATAACCCCTGAATTACACAACATGATTGAAAACATCCAGGACCTAAAGACTGACGAACGCGGAAGTAAATACATAGACAACATGGAGCTAAGAGAAAAGGATCCGATGGGGAGTAAACTCCTAGGTTGCACTATGCTTTCCACATCCGTTGACAAGCGGACCTAGACATCATGACCACACCACTCGATATTTAAACGGATGTAAAAAGCATTATATATATACATATATATATTACCTATTACCTATATACATATATATATATATATTACCTATTACCTATATACATATATATATATATATATATATATATATTACCTATTACCTATATACATATATATATATATATTACCTATTACCTATATACATATATATATATATATATATTACCTATTACCTATATACATATATATATATATTACCTATTACCTATATACATATATATATATATATATATATATTACCTATTACCTATATACACATATATATATATATATGACCTATTACCTATATACATATATATATATATGACCTATTACCTATATACATATATATATATATGACCTATTACCTATATACATATATATATATATATATTACCTATTACCTATATACATATATATATATATATTACCTATTACCTATATACATATATATATATATATTACCTATATACATATATATATATATATATATATATTACCTATTACCTATATACATATATATATATATATATTACCTATTACCTATATACATATATATATATATATTACCTATTACCTATATACATATATATATATATATTACCTATATACATATATATATATATATATATTACCTATTACCTATATACATATATATATATATATATGACCTATTACCTATATACATATATATATATATGACCTATTACCTATATACATATATATATATATATTACCTATTACCTATATACATATATATATATATATTACCTATTACCTATATACATATATATATATATATTACCTATTACCTATATACATATATATATATATATTACCTATATACATATATATATATATATATATATATATTACCTATTACCTATATACATATATATATATATATATGACCTATTACCTATATACATATATATATATATTACCTATTACCTATATACATATATATATATATATTACCTATTACCTATATACATATATATATATATTACCTATTACCTATATACATATATATATATATATTACCTATTACCTATATACATATATATATATATATTACCTATTACCTATATACATATATATATATATATTACCTATATACATATATATATATATATTACCTATTACCTATATACATATATATATATATATATTACCTATTACCTATATACATATATATATATATTACCTATTACCTATATACATATATATATATATATATTACCTATTACCTATATACATATATATATATATATAATATATATATATATATAATGCTTTTTACATCCGTTTAAAATTGGACCCCACAAGACCTACCCAACCCCTCACCCAACCCCTCACCTAACCGGAACCATTCCAACCCTAACCTGAAACATTCATACCCTAAACCTAACCTTAACCATTCTAACTTTGACTTTAACCCTAACCTTAACCATTCTTACCCTAACCTTAACCATTCTAACCCCAACACAAACCTTAACCATCCTAACTCTAAACCTAACCCTAACCTTAACCATTCTAACTTTGACTTTAACCCTAACCTTAACCATTCTTACCCTAAACCTTAACCACCCCAACCCTAACCTTAACCATCCTAACCCTAACCATTCCTAACACTAACACTAATCCTAACCCTAACCCTAGCCCCTAACCTTAACTGCAATCCTAGCCCGAACCCCCCTGTGTGTGTGTATTAGTATATGTGTCTGTGTCTGACCTTATGTTGTCAACCTTGTCTGTCTCTTATAATGTACTGTGATCCCTATTTGTTAATTGGACCTTACAAGATTTAACCAACTCCTCACCTACAGGTAACCTAACGTTAACCATTCTAACCCTGACCGCAACCATTCTTACTCTAAACCTAACCTCAATCACCCTTACTTTGTCCTTAACCCTAACCCTAATGCCAACCTTAACCATTCTAACTTTGACCCTAACCATACCCACCCTAACCCTAACCTCAACTATTCTAACCCCTACCATTCCTAACCCGAACTGCAACCCCAGTTCTAACCCCTCTGTGTAGGTGTGTGTGTGTGTGTACATGTATCTGTACCTGACCTCATGTTGTTAACCTTGTCTGTCCCTTACAATGTTTTGTGTCCCCTGTTTTGTCACACTCCATTCTTCATTCATACCAAATAACATTTTGAAAACCTTGTGTCACTACAAGGTTGAACATTTATCATATTGGGTCTCCATTGTATTGTTGTTAGGTGTGCTTGACCTCTACTCCAACTGCCCATCCACTTTACTGCATCCCCATTCCACTCTCACCTTTATCTGAAACCTCCACACCACAACCTGTTACCGGCTATCCTACCTAGTAACAGTGTAGACCAATCAAAATAACCTAAGCCACCTGGCCCACACATGCACACACCAGAGAGGTAGCACTCCTCACAACTTTACAGGGAGGCCACCGGACAGGCAGCATTTCGCTCCAAACACCCAACCAGGACTACATTCAAGGCAAGTAAATTATACAGTCTACTGTACATGTAGATATATATATGTAACAGATGTGAAACGGCTAGCTTAGTTAGCGTGGGCGCTAAATAGCGTTTCAATCAGTGACGTCACTTGCTCTGAGACCTTGAAGTAGTAGTTCCCCTTGCTCTGCAAGGGCCGCGGGTTTTGTGGAGCGATGGGTAACGACGCTTCGTAGGTGTCAGTTGTTGATATGTGCAGAAAGGTCCCTGGTTCGCGCCCGGGTATGGGCGAGGGGACGGTCTAAATTTATACTTAATTGATGCTGTTGACCCGGATTACTGGTTGCTGCGGAAAAAGGAGGAAGGTCAAAAGGGGGGTGAGTGTAACAGATGTGAAACGGCTAGCTTAGTTAGCGTGGGCGCTAAATAGCGTTTCAATCAGTGACGTCACTTGCTCTGGGACCTTGAAGTAGTAGTTCCTTTTGTGGAGCGATGGGTAACGACGCTTCGTGGTTGTCAGTTGTTGATGTGTGCAGGTCCCTGGTTCGCGCCCGGGTATGGGCGAGGGGACGGTTTAAAATTATACATACAAAGTACATACATTTTTACTACTTTTTGCACCTTTTATTTCAATTTTATTTAAATATTCTCCTCCCTGCTACCTGATGAAGCCGAGTAAGGCAGAAACGCGTCGTGGCTGGGACTCCTCTAGATCTGTAGTGTTGCTGTAAGGAAGGCAGGTTCCACACAGACGTCGGAGGAGTCTCCTTTTGGCTACTATTTTATTTGTACACTTTTCTTTCCTTAATTTGATTTTTACACAGCTCTCATATATATGCACACACTAGGATGTAGTGGAGTGTGACGTTGTATGTTATACCTCACACCACTTGTGGTGTTGTATGTGTATGCTTTTGTATATGTAAAAAATATATGTATAGGCACATCCCCCTTTATGTTCATGTGTGTATGCATGTGTATCCCCACCCATCCTTGGTCCCAACCCTACTGACGGACAGACACCAATACTGAGCCAACAGGGCCTTTTTTACCAGTAGGCTCCCCTAAATAGAAAGGTGGCCATTAGGACCGGAAACATAGATCTTTAATGGCATTTCAGAGTTACCGTGACCACGGACTCTTAAAAATTCACTTTATATTTATCCTAAATGATCCCTTGGATCCTGTACCAATAATCCCTAGGGAACAAATTTATATTTAACAAAATATGTATTTTCTTCTCTTTGGGTGACCATGGACCATTGACCAATAGGAAACAATTCAAATAAAAAAATAAAATAAAATATATATACATATATTATTTTTCAAGTTTCTTGAACTCTGGTAGTTCAATGACTGACCACTCGACAGGGACACATGGCAGCCAACTGAGGCCCGGAGCTGCACAAGGGTTAGGGTTAGGGGTTAGGGGTTAGGGTTAGGGTTCGGGTTAGGGTTTGGGTTAGGGGTTAGGGTTCGGGTTAGGGTTAGGGGTTAGGGTTAGGGTTCGGGTTAGGGTTAGGGTTTGGGTTAGGGGTTAGGGTTAGGGGTTAGGGTTAGGGTTAGGGTTAGGGGTTAGGGTTAGGGTTCGGGTTAGGGTTTGGGTTAGGGGTTAGGGTTAGGGGTTAGGGTTAGGGTTTGGGTTAGGGGTTAGGGTTAGGGGTTTGGGTTAGGGGTTAGGGGTTAGGGTTAGGGTTAGGGGTTAGGGTTAGGGTTAGGGTTAGGGTTTGGGTTAGGGGTTTGGGTTAGGGGTTAGGGTTAGGGTTAGGGGGGTTAGGGTTAGGGTTAGGGGTTTGGGTTAGGGGTTAGGGGTTAGGGTTAGGGTTTGGGTTAGGGGGGTTAGGGGTTAGGGTTAGGGTTTGGGTTAGGGGTTAGGGGTTAGGGTTAGGGTTAGGGGTTAGGGGTTAGGGTTAGGGGTTAGGGTTAGGGTTAGGGGGTTAGGTTTTGAATATAATTGTGTTTAGTTTCAACTAGTTAGTTTTACGGTGCACAGGCCTATCTCCCGTTTATCCCTCCCATTTCTGATGATCTAATATAATAGGTGTAGTACTTAAAAAGGCCCGTAGATGTCCTCCTAGGATCATAAATTAAACTGAGGTAAGCTCCAAGTTGCCTCTTTTTCTGGGTGGCAGTGCAGAAGTCGATGTGGTAAGAGATTCATTCAACCATAGTGTTGTTAAATATGAACATAAACGCCATATTGTGCATTTAAATGGTTTTATTATTATTATTTATTACTAACCAAGATGGCATAGCAGTTCAGACGTCTTTTGTCCTTGTCTTGGCGTGTCCTGTATATATATATTTACAACTTTTTTCACATACATTTTATTTTTATTTTCCATCAACTCATCTTCAAAACACTCTCCTGCAACCCGCCTCACCAATTTATATTTATAAAAAAGGATTATTTACCTCAAATCTGTAATCCTCCAAGAAGCTAGCCAGAAACTCCAAGAAGCTAGCCAGAAACTAGCCAGGAGCTAGCCAGAAGCTAGCCCAGAAGCTAATCCAGAAGCTAATCGTTAGTATTCAGCTAACCACGGTTTGTGGTCATCAGCTATCCTTTAGCTCGAAAATCTATCGCCAGTTTTGTACGGCGCAGCGCGGCTCGGAACGGAACATACCGGACCAATTTTTCTCTCCATGTCGATTTCAACAGCTCTCTGGACATTCATAGCCGGATCTCACAGCTAGCTAGCTGCTATCCGTGTGACTATCGGCTTTCGTTGATTCCGGAGCAAACATCAATTATTCCAGAGCTAGCCAGCTCCGTCAATCACTCCTGAGTTCCATCAATCACTCCTGGGCTGCAGTCACCTATCCGGACCCGTTTTACTGCCTACGCGGAACCCCACCGGGCCTTCACAACTGGACTGCAGACGTTATCTACCCGAAGGAGATCCGGCTGGCTCCTCCGTCGCGACGTTACCTGAACTCCCATCTGCGGCCTGCTAACCGTTAGCTAGTCTTAGTTAGTCTTACCGGCTGCTATCTGAATAGACAATCGGACAATTTATTTATTTTTATTATTATTACGTTTTCTCCTTGGGCCTCTATAACTATATCTATTGTTCTTATTTTTGTTGTTGTTGTGTGATTTGGATTAATCCCCTCTACCACACGGAACCCCACTAATCTACTGACGGAACGCAAGAGGGGGCTAACAACAGACCTCCATCCTATGCTAGCTTGCTACCGATGGCCTGGCTAGCTGTCTAAATCGTCGTGACCCCCAACCAACCTCTCCACTCACTGGACCCCTTTTGATCACTCAACTAAGCATGCCTCTCCTTAATGTCAATATGTCTTGTCCATTGCTGTTCTGGTTAGTGTTTATTGGCTTATTTCACTGTAGAGCCTCTAGTCCTGCTCACTATACCTTATCCAACCTATTAGTTCCACCACCCACACATGCAATGACATCTCCTGGTTTCAATTATGTTTCTAGAGACAATATCTCTCTCTTCATCACTCAATACCTAGGTTTACCTCCACTGTATTCACATCCTACCATACCTTTGTCTGTACATTATACCTTGATGCTATTTTATCGCCCCCAGAAACCTCCTTTTACTCTCTGTTCCAGACGTTCTAGACGACCAATTTTTAGTGCTTTTAGCCGCACCCTTATTCTACTCCTCCTATGTTCCTCTGGCGATGTAGAGGTGAATCCAGGCCCTGCAGTGCCTAGCTCCACTCCTATTCCCCAGGCGCTCTCTTTTGACGACTTCTGTAACCGTAATAGCCTTGGTTTCATGCATGTTAACATTAGAAGCCTCCTCCCTAAGTGTGTTCTATTCACTGCTTTAGCACACTCTGCCAACCCGGATGTTCTAGCTGTGTCTGAATTCTGGCTTAGGAAGACCACCAAAAATGCAGAAATTTTCATTCCAAACTACAACATTTTCAGACAAGATAGAACTGCCAAAGGGGGCGGTGTTGCAATCTACTGCAAAGATAGCCTGCAGAGTTCTGTCCTACTATCCAGGTCTGTACCCAAACAATTTGAACTTCTACTTTTAAAAATCCACCTCTCTAAAAACAAGTCTCTCACCGTTGCCGCCTGCTATAGACCACCCTCTGCCCCCAGCTGTGTTCTGGACACCATATGTGAACTGATTGCCCCGCATCTATCTTCAGAGCTCGTGCTGCTAGGCGACCTAAACTGGAACATGCTTAACACCCCAGCCATCCTACAATCTAAACTTGATGCCCTCAATCTCACACAAATTATCAATGAACCTACCAGGTACCTCCCCAAAGCCTTAAACACGGGCACCCTCATAGATATCATCCTAACCAACTTCCCCTCTAAATACACCTCTGCTGTCTTCAACCAAGATCTCAGCGATCACTGCCTCATTGCCTGCATCCGTAATGGGTCAGCGGTCAAACGACCTCCACTCATCACTGTAAAACGCTCCCTGAAACATTTCAGCGAGCAGGCCTTTCTAATCGACCTGGCCGGGGTATCCTGGGAGGATATTGATCTCATCCCGTCAGTAGAGGATGCCTGGATATTTTTTTTAAATGCCTTCCTAACCATCTTAAATAAACATGCCCCATTCAAGAAATTTAGAACCAGGAACAGATATAGCCCTTGGTTCTCCCCAGACCTGACTGCCCTTAACCAACACAAAAACATCCTATGGCGTTCTGCATTAGCATCGAACAGCCCCCGTGATATGTAGCTGTTCAGGGAAGCTAGAAACCATTATACACAGGCAGTTAGAAAAGCCAAGGCTAGCTTTTTCCAGCAGAAATTTGCTTCCTGCAACACTAACTCAAAAAAGTTCTGGGACACTGTAAAGTTCATGGAGAATAAGAACACCTCCTCCCAGCTGCCCATTGCACTGAAGATAGGAAACACTGTCACCACTGATAAATCCACCATAATTGAGAATTTCAATAAGCATTTTTCTACGGCTGGCCATGCTTTCCACCTGGCTACTCCTACCCCAGTCAACAGCACTGCACCCCCAACAGCAACTCGCCCAAGCCTTCCCCATTTCTCCTTCTCCCAAATCCATTAAGCTGATGTTCTGAAAGAGCTGCAAAATCTGGACCCCTACAAATCAGCCGGGCTAGACAATCTGGACCCTTTCTTTCTAAAATTATCTGCCGAAATTGTTGCCACCCCTATTACTAGCCTGTTCAACCTCTCTTTCGTGTCGTCTGAGATTCCCAAAGATTGGAAAGCAGCTGCGGTCATCCCCCTCTTCAAAGGGGGTGACACTCTTGACCCAAACTGCTACAGACCTATATCTATCCTACCATGCCTTTCTAAGGTCTTCGAAAGCCAAGTCAACAAACAGATTACCGACCATTTCAAATCTCACCATACCTTCTCTGCTATGCAATCTGGTTTCAGAGCTGGTCATGGGTGCACCTCAGCCACGCTCAAGGTCCTAAACGATATCTTAACCGCCATCGATAAGAAACATCAGCAGCCGTATTCATTGATCTGGCCAAGGCTTTCGACTCTGTCAATCACCACATCCTCATCGGCAGACTCGACAGCCTTGGTTTCTCAAATGATTGCCTCGCCTGGTTCACCAACTACTTCTCTGATAGAGTTCAGTGTGTCAAATCTGAGGGTCTGCTGTCCGGACCTCTGGCAGTCTCTTTGGGGGTGCCACAGGGTTCAATTCTTGGACCGACTCTCTTCTCTGTATCAATGTGGTCGCTCTTGCTGCTGGTGAGTCTCTGATCCACCTCTACGCAGACGACACCATTCTGTATACTTCCGGCCCTTCTTTGGACACTGTGTTAACCACCCTCCAGGCAAGCTTCAATGCCATACAACTCTCCTT